>NC_044350.1:33149946-33257832 GCF_007364275.1 Archocentrus centrarchus | reverse complement strand
CTCTTTCTCTCTCTCTCTCTGGCTCTTTGTCAGCTTTTTGTACCTTTTTATTTTCTTTCAGCCCTTCCCCCCATCTTTCATGCAGATCACAGAGGCCACTATTATTTGTACCCTTAAATTTCTCCCCATCTCCAGCATGATGGATGAGTACTGCATATACACAAACACTGTCCCTCACTTCTCTCTCTCTCTCTCTCTCTCTCTGGCACACACACAAACACACACTCATACATGCTGACAGGCTTGCTTATCCATAATCTGTCCTTCTGCAGGGGAATGAGATGTTTTGATCAAACAGTTGTTACATGGTGGTGGCGAAACTACTTATAAATGCATTACATTACACAGTGGTCATTTCCTTTTAACTGCACAAAAACACATGCACTCACACTCAAACTCACACAATGTAACAAACAAACAAAAAAAAAAGTTACTGACTCCGTTCTGTCCTTCTAACAACACTTCATTAATGGGAAGGGATTCATTTTAGTATAAATAAGTATAAATGCCTGTTAGGCTCTAAAATTATAAATGTGAAAACAGTGTGAGTTTTATTAGTTTTTATGTAACCTGCCGATTTAAAATGATCAGTGGTGAAACAGAAATATCCATAAACAACATAAATGTGGTGACAGCAGGTCTGACTACTGAACCTCATTGAATATGCCAATTAACATGAGCACACACAGGGAGCATGCAAACATAAATATGTTACAATCCTTATAATATGATGCTATGATACATTATATCATGACACACCACTCTATACAATGAAATTCCCTTCAGAACTCAACTGAACTCTTAAATGTATAAATATATACAATTGCGGGATTTGTGTAAAATATTTGTTTATGCCACACAGACGTTCTCACACTCAGTGCACTCGACGATGTTTATACAAAGTTTCATCAAGATTGGTCCACTCGTCTGGGAGGAGATTATAGTAGTATGATTCTAGCACCTTACTGATTGATCCGGGAATTGTATATAGATTGTTTATGTAATGGAAAGTAATATAACAACATTTTCTGTCATCAGTTAATTTCACACTAACTGTCTTTTTAAAGACAGTTTGCTGTATATTTAATCCATGAGATATTAATGACACTGGTAACAACATTTATTGCAGAAACAAAAGCATTTTTCTTTGTTTTTGGAACATATCAAATGGTTTGCTTTAACATTTTCTGACTCACTAAAGTAAACTTATTAGGTACACCTTGCTAGTACTGGGTTGGACTCTTTTTTTTGCTTCAGAACCACCTCAAGTCCTTAAGGCATAGATTCAGCAAGGTGCTGGAAAGATTCATTAGAGATTTTGGTCCATATTGACATGATGGCATCACACAGCTGATGCAGATTTGTCAGCTGCACATCCATGAGGCAAATCTCCCATTTCACCACATCCTAAATGAGCGCCATTGGATGGAGATCTGGTGACTGTGGAGGCCATTTCTGTGCAGTGAACTCACTGTCATGTTCAAAGAGCCAGTTTCAGACCATTTGAGCTTTGTGACACGGCGCGTTATCCTGCTGGAAGCAGACATGAGAAAATGGGTACACTGTGGTCATAAAGAGATGGATATGGTCAACAATAATATTCAGGTAGGCTGCGGTGTGTAAATGATGCTCACTTGGTACTAAGGGCCCCAAAGGATGTAAAGAAAAAAATCCCCCACACCATTACAGCACCACCTCCAGCCTGTAACATTAATACAAGACAGGATGGATTCATGCTTTTATGTTGGTTATACTAAATTATGACCCTACCATCTGAATGAAACCTGTGCCTGCAGTTTCCTGTTCTTAGCTTAGAGCAGTGGTTCTCAAATCCAGGCCTCGTGGCCCAGTGTCCTGCAGATTTTACATGTGTCCCTGATCCAACTCACCTGAATCAAATGGCTGAATTACCTCCTCAGTATGCAGTCAAGTTCTCCAGAGTCCTGCTAATGACTTCTATATTTGACTCTATATTGACTGGCTTAGAGGAGTGGCACCTGCTGTGGTCTTCTGCTGCAGTAGCCCCTCTGCTTCAAGGTTCAACATGTCGTGCATTCAGAGATGCTCTTCTGCGTACTGTAACTTCATTGTAACAAGTGGTTATTTGAGTTACTGTTGTCTTCCTATTTGCACGAAGCAGTCTGGCCACTCTCCTCTGCCCTCTCGAATCAACAAAGCATTTTTGCCCTGAGAACTGCCACTCAAGAATATCTTTTTCAGAACATTCTCTGTTAACCCCAGAGCTGGCTGTGCGTGAAAGTCCTAGTAGATCAGCACCTTCTGAAAAACTCAGACCAGCCATGTCTGGTACCATCAGAGTCACTTAAATCACCTTTCTTGCCCCGTTCACATGTCCAGTTTAAACTTCAACACATCTTTTTGACTGTTTAGGCCTAAAGCTTTGTATGCATGTCTGGGAGATCACCTGATTGTGACATGTTTTGCATATGTGAAAGTTAATGTTACCTTGCTTTTTTTTAATACCTGTTCTTTATCAAGCAGATTTTCACCTGGTACATTTTGTGACACACACACACACACACACACACACACACACACACACACACACACACACACACACACACACACACGCGCACACACACACACACACACACACACACACACACACACACACACACACACACACACACACACACAATTAAACAGACTAAAATAAAACACTGAAGGCTGGTACAATAAGGAGCCTCAAACAGCCATTCATAGGTCTATAAGGCAGTTATCAATAGACAACAGTGTCACTACACATCCAGCATACTAATGTAAAAGCTGCATCTCCTGCCCACTAAACACTATGAGCAAACAACATTCTACTGTCTCCCTCCATGCCCTGCACTTCTCTGTCTTTTACTGTCTTTCTCATACACATCATAAACACACATGTTGCTTTGTGTTACCCCATCTTTCTCTTTTTAGCACACGCACACTAATCTTGAGCAAAACATCTTTTTCACTTAGTCTCGCTCACATAGCCATACAGTGAATATAGCCTTATATCCAACACAAACACATGCACATACACACAAACTCTGGCATCTATCCTGCCCATCTATTCTCACTTAGATCTCCACTGCTTGTCTTTCTTGCACTCACAAATATGGATTAAGTAAACAAGTAGAGGAGTCTCAAAAAACACGTGTACAGGGTTAGATGGTGCAGTACATACATTCTGCCAGCACTCATTAGGCACTTTCACACTTTCTCCAACAGCGATATCATGTATGAACTTCATTTATGGCATCACACACACAAACATTACACTCGATATGATTGCTAAAAAAAGAGCATTAACATACTGCTGCAAGGGCCTTAACATTTTGTAAATAAATTTTCTCTCTTTCAGGCCAGACCCTATTAGTGAAGTCAGCTTACAGCTTTTAATTTCACCCCAAAGGTGTTGAATGTTTTCATTTGTTTATGGCCCTGGCTTCAGGCAAGGGATATTTTTCGTGTTGACACAAGGAGTGTGTTGAAAGTTGGAAGCTGATAAATAAAACCATGAGGTCACACATCAGACTGTCCTGTTATGTGTACACATATTGCGTAATACTGTACCAATAAATTATTTGAAATTCTGTGTTACAAACCATTACCCTAGTGTGTGTATATATACTGTATATATATATATATATATATATATATATATATATATATATATATATATATATATATATATATATATATATATATATATATGATAAGTCTGTGCGTGTAAACACAAAAATGCCCAGAAAACGGGTGCAGTTCATTCCACTGTCAACGCCATGCTGGCTGTGTCACTGACTTCCTCATCTGCACACATTCACTTTTTTGCAACATCACGCACGCACGTGCACATTGTAGCTGACCAACATCATCACCGTCTGCCTTCTCCTGTGTTCATGCTGCAGGACCAGCACGCTGCCTGTGTGTGTGTGTGTGTGTGTGTGTGTGTGTGTGTGTGTGTGTCACCCGATTTCCCTCTGTCTCTTTCTCTCACACACACAAATACGCACTAACACGCGCCCTGACCTGCCAGCATCAGTAGCCTCGCGCAATGTCTGCTGAAACGGCGGAACAAACCCGTGGTGACACGTGTGCGCACAGCGCACAGCTCCAGCAGACCAAGCGTATCCACGCGCGCACGCACACACACATACGCGCGCACGCACACAGTTATCGAAGCTGCAGGTGCTTCTCAATCAACCCATAGACCGCAAACAACACTTGCACGCGCGCGCGCAGTTCCAGTGATCCAGAAAACTCTGAACACATGAAGCAGAAATCATGAAGATTCAAAGTGTCTCCACAACCCCACTGCTCATATTTCAGCCTCAATTTAAACAGCAAGAAATCGTGTTGCCCGTGCGCAAACACACGCGCGCGCGCACTTGCTAGTGCAAACACAAGCACGCAATAATTTGTTTTGTCTTCCTACCTTCCTCGTGCATCCGCTGCAGACAGAAAGTAAGGTTTCGCCGCCAACCCGGCATGGTGAGGAGGAAGAGGAAGAGGGGTCTGGATAATGAAGAGGATGATGGTGATGATAATGAAGAGGGATAATGATGAGGGCAGTAGATCCTGTCCGGTGGAGGTGAGGGCAAGCAGTTAAGAGCAGCCACTGGCAATATAACGCTTTCCTCTTCCTTCTTGTTCTCTTTCCCTTTTCTTCTTCTTCTCCTACTTTCTCCTCTTCTGTTTTTCCCCCTGGTTTGACTGCCTGTAAACGGCGAGTGGCTGCAGCTCTCTCCGGCAACGACCCCTCTGACAGTCCGTGTGACAGTCGGTCCCGCTGCGGCACCAATGGTCTCTCTTTCTCTCTCTCTCTCTCATTCACTCTCACTCTGTTAACAGACTCCATTCACTTCTCTCTCGATTTAGTTCTTTCCTGATCTAGTTCATATCTGTCCCTGCTCACTTTCTTTAATTTCACTGGGTCCCTTCTTGTACCTTTCCTTCACTATTTCATCCTTCCTATAGGCCTACCACCTCATTTTTCTCTTTCTTGTTCTTTTCAGTTCCAAGGATCATCTTTTTTCTCTTTGCTTGTAAAGAAAAATTAATACATTTCCATAGTAATTTACATAAAGTACAGATAGTGGTATACATCACCATTAATCAAGTATATTTGAATTTACATACACTATAGCTGTACAGTTATATCTATATTAAGACCAGATGTACATACACTAATTACACATTTAAGCTCATACTGACCCTTAAAAGCAGCAGATGCTGGTGGGCTAGTCATGAACTCATTCTGTGATTCTAAACTTTGAATATTCAACCCATGTAAATGAAGCCAATCAGATATAGGGACTGGATATAAAAGGCAGAGCTGAATTTAAACACACTGACACAGGGGCTTTAAAGTTCTTCTAATTGCACCTATTCTCAGGTTGAAGTGGTGATGATGCTCATAATAATTATGTGGCGACCTGTCCAGGGTGCAGATAAGCAGAAGAAAATGGATGGATGGAATAAAAAAAATCAGCAGCACTCTGACTCAGCAACTGCATTAATGCGAAAAACAGCAACAAAACAACATAAATGGCTTTTTCCACATTACTGCAGTTATTTATCTTCTACTTTGACTGGCAACAAGGTCGAACCAGCATTTATTGACTCCTAACATTTATGAAATTCAAGACATATAAAATGTAAATGAATTTAGTCGTGATGAAATATGAAAATGATTATACATAGAAGAACAAATTTACATAATAAAAACAAAATGAAGACTTTACTGTAAGAGTTACAAATCGGCGTGATTTTTTATTTTATTTATTTGGGACAATGCACATTAATAAAACAATCAATACTTAGTACAGATTGTAAATGAGCCAGATTATAGCATATTTGCTAATTTGCATCTGTAGTCCCTAGGCAGAAGGACAAACAACAGAAAACGTCATGAATATACAATAGTAGTAAAAGACAACACATTGACAAACATTAAAACAATATACAAATGGAAAAAGAAATAAAGGAGAAAAAAAAAAAAAAAAAAAAAATTAGTGAAAGTGCGAACATGTCTGGGAACTTTTAATGAACTGCTTAAGGTGCTTTTTAAAAGTACTGTAAGTGGAGCATTCTCTGATGTTAGTCGGTACAGTATTCCAGAAATGACCCCCTCTGACTGACAGAACCGTTTGTCCAAAGGTTGTTTTTCTACGGGGGATCTCAAGGTCTCCTCTGGAAGAGGCTCTGGTGCCAAAACCTCGGTCAGTTCTTGATTTAATGTATGTTGAAAGTGGAACTGGAGCTAGTCCATGAAGAACTTTATAGATCAAGCAGCTATTTTTAAATTTAATAAAATTTTCAAAATTGAGCATATTGTATTTTTCCAAAATATTACACTGATGATATGATAAGGGCTTTTGATCAAGGATTTTTATAGCCTTTTTAAATAATATTTCTATTGGTTTTAAGAACGTATCTCCAGTGAGTGACCAAGATGTAATGCAATAATCTATATGTGATAATATCATTGAATGTAGAAAAACCTTAGCTGAAATAATTGTCATTGATGGTCTAATTTGTTTGAAGTTATTTAAATTAAATTTAATTATGCTTGCTGTAAGTTTTATATGTTTTTTAAAAGACAGTGTGGGATCCAGTGTGACCCCAAGGTACCTGAAATCCTGCACAAGATCAAGCTCTTCGCCCCCCAGGAACACACTAGACCGCTCCAGTTTTATAGGTTTTTTTGTAAACATCATTGTAACTGTTTTTTTCTTATTCAGCAGTAAGGAGGACTGAAGGAGCCAGTGTTGTATATTCTCCAAGGCTAATGTGAGGATTGAAGATGCTTCCTGTGGACTTTTTGCAGGTGTAAAAATAACAGCATCATCAGCGTACATTTGGAAGTGGACACTTTGACACACATTTGGCAAATCATTTATATACAAAGAAAACAGGACTGGTCCCAAAATAGAGCCCTGGGGAACCCCTGCTGGACAGTCAAGGTATGACGACATTGTGCCCCTGACAGACACAGACTGTCTCCTGTTGGATAAATAAGATTGAAACCAAGCTAATGCATCTTCGGCAAAGTTAAAATAAGTCAGTTTGGACAGAAGGACCTGATGATCTACTGTATCAAATGCCTTCTTTAAATCTAGAAAGACTGCACCAACACAGGTGGTTTTATCGAGCAGGGATTTCACTGTTTCTATAAGGACACAATTTGCCGTCTCTGTGGAATGATGCTGGCGAAACCCGAACTGCATGGGGTGCAGAAGAGAATGGTGGCTGAGATGTTTGTTCAGCAGCTTGGCAATCCATTTTTCTGCAACCTTAGAAACAACAGGGAGGATGCTAATGGGACGATAGTTAGAAATATTTGATTTGTCTCCTGATTTAAAAATTGGTGAGACTATGGCAGCCTTCCAACTTTCTGGGACTGTTGCCATTCTGATGGATAAATTTATCAGATGTGTTATTGGACAAACCAGTGCATCTTTGTGTGTTTTTAAAAAGTGTGTGTCAAGCCCGTATGCATCTTTAGTTTTTGAAGCCCTCATTGATTGAATTATACTAGCGACTTCCATATCTGTAATTTGATCTAATCTAAAAAGAGGCTGTCCAGAGTCATTAGAATTGCAAACTATCTCTGACTGAGTAAACATATGTCTTATTTCATCAATAGACTTAATGAAAAAGTTATTGAACTCAGTTGCTAATTCTTTTGGATTAATCAACAACTTGTTATTAACTTTTATTTCCAATCTATCATTGATCATTTTATGTTCCTTACCTATCAGTTTATTTATGTTTTGCCATATGATTTTGACATTTCCATTAGCACCTTTGATTACATCCAGAAAGAAATTTGCTTTGGCTTTACGTAGTGCATTAGTAGTTTTATTCCTCATGGAAGTAAATCTTTGCCTATCAACAGTCAACCCAGTTTTCAAAGAGGTTTTAAGCAAAATGTCTCTTTCTTTCATAAGTTTTTTACAGTAGTTATTTAGCCATGGCAGTTGTTTTTTCCTTATATTTTCTTTTCCCCTTTTAAGAAAAGGTTCCATAAGTTCTGTGATTTTTGAATTAAATATTTGAGAGTTGAGTTCAATATTATCTTCCAAAAACAATTCGGGCCAATTAAATATATATATTAACTGTAATGTAAGAGTGGCTTGTACAATATACACAATAAATGTCCATCATTTGCATGTTGCAACTGACCTTGTCTGCAAGTCACTGTGTGAAAGTCCAATCAAAAGAAATACCCAGCACAGTCTGTTATTATGCTATTAAATGACTGTGAACTCTGGGGTGCAGATTATATAATAGGAACACTAAGTAAAGAAAAAAATACTTCATCTATATTAAATGAGTTCAGTTAAAATGGACTGCACTGCTCATTTGTAAATGTTTGCTAATACTGGTTCAAAATGTTTCCCACTTTCAAAGTTTCTACACAGTTTTGGACTGTGGGCAAAGATGATGCTTTAGCAGTAAGTGAATGAGTCATAATTTCCATCTACTGTCATCCTCATTCTTTAATAGAATATATTCTGACTGGAGGTGTTTATCACATATTCTACTTTTCATATCATTCATATCTTTATTTATTGCCACTTGATGGCACTATAACCACACAACAATCTAACAAACGCAACAAGACAACATCTGGTAAGAAACTGCAGTGAACTCTAGACTACATGGAAGCAGACAAACCTGTGGGATGGCTGCAAAGTCAGTGACTTGGTTTTCACAGTATAATGAATAATGATATTATAACACAGAATAATGATGTTATAGCTTCCATTGTGATGTAGATTTAAGAACAAACTTTGTGTGGGAAAATTAGCTCCACCGTCACTCATCTGCTGCCTGTTCCCTGAGTCAGTCTCTAAGGAGCTTCAGTGAACATCAGTTTGACCACAAACACAAAATCCTAGAACACTGATTTCTCACTTCATTTGATCATCATTACACACAGAACAAAGAGCAAAGCTGAGTGTGTGTTTTCCTTTCAGCGGTTAACGCTGTAGGTTTATGGATTTCAATGTAAACTGTTAAATCACATACACTAACCAGTAAAATATCAATCCCACACATTGCAGTTGTCCTTGAACATATTGCAGTGTCTATTTCTCTTTTGCTAGCTGACAGTTCACTTCTGATATGACTTCATGTACTTGATAGTTACAAAGAACTGCAAGGTTGAGCTGGCAGGTTCTTTCCTGACTTATTAAATGTTTGTTTGTTTGTTTGTTAATCTAGTAAAAAGAACTATTTACTTTGTTTTACCAAATTCTGGGTTGTGTGACATCCATGCAGCAAGGAGTCAAATACACAAAGAGAGCTATAATTAGATATTTAAAAACTTTTTGACAGCTATTCTATCAATGCAAGCTAACTGTGTGCTCTAATATAAACTCTTCCATCCCAGTAATAATGCTGCTATTTTTTTATGGCACTAAAGGTAGCTGGACACAGTAGCCAGTGAATCTAATATGGATGTCTTTGTGTTTCTAAATTGGTGAATGTGAGCCTGAACTTTTGTCTGTTTCTGTATGTGTGTGTTAGCCCTGTGATAGACTGGCAACCTTTTTAATGCGTGCCCCACCTTTCACCCTATGACACCTGGGAAAGGCTCCAATTACAACGATGTTAATGATGTTCTGTAAGCAGAGGATGAACACGCTTAACAATCCACAAAAGCTGGCAGATGAAAGACAAACAGATTCAACTTAAGTCAACAAGGATTTATGTTCATGTTCAATAAAAGCCAATGGGTTAAAAAGCAGATGACAAAATCCAACGATAAAGTGAGACAATTTTTTTAATTATGAATTTTTGTAGTGCTGTGGCTCCAGTACAGAAGTGAGTGTGGAAAGAAAGACAGAAAGAAAGAAAGAAAGAAAGAAAGAAAGAAAACCTGAGCCACTTTTGCCAGTAATACCTGTAAATGTAGCCGCAGAACTTAAATCATGAGTTTGTATTAGACTAATACAAAGACAGGTTGTTTTTTTTATTACTCCTCGAGCAGACATAATACTGAACAAATCTCATGTTTCAACCTTTCACCCTTCCTTTACTTTGGTTTTCTAATACTCTCACTCTTTTTCTTCTTCACCCTCGCTGACAACAAGGCTCGTTTTCTTTCACAAAGAGTTTCCACAGTCGAGCACCATTTAGCTCAGACAGCTTCACTTGTTATGACCAGCACAGGCCACCAGAGATCCCAGCGCCTTACATCCTTACTGACTGGAATAGATTGTTTCATAGTCCCTGGTCCCTGAAGGAGGAGGTGATTTGCCACAAACAGAACGCACAAAGTGAAAAGGACACTGTGGATTAAGCTGATGCTTGTTTGGTAGAAGAGTGCGACCTCTTGTGGTTAGTCACTAGAGATGCAGCGTAATTTGTCCCTCTGCAATACTGTGTAATGTAACTAAAATCACTGATCCATGTACTACCTGCTACACAAAGTGCTGACTTAATCAAATTAACATACAGGCACATGCGCACACTTTAAAACACCTTCCCCTTGCAGCAGTGTTGACTCTCAACACATTATTTCCTGCACATTCTCACCTACAGTGTCTCTCTGTCTCTCTCTTTGTGAGGACATTTACTGACATAACTGTTTTGTTCCCTAACATTCATTTAACTCGTATTTAGCAACAGCCTGCCAGCGGATATCCGTTCATTAATGCCTTCACTTCCCTAATGAGCAGATGTTGCAGAAAGGGCAGTTTGAAAGTGGAGACCTTTGCTGTGCAGAGCTTAAATGCTAACACGCTGCCTGTTTTCTCTAACACGCATACTGTAGATGATTTTATCTCATTTTAAAAGCAAAAAGGAATAATCAGTAATGTGAAAGCAATAAGAACAGGAACAGGTCTGATAATGCAGCGTGTGCAATGAAATAACCAGCTGACACAAAACAGCTAATAAAGCAAATAACAGTGCCTTTAATGCCAAATGTGCAGGTCAGCAGAATTTGTGACGTTAACACAACCACATCCGAGATGCAGCGTGGGCAAAATGCACAAAGTAGGATTAAATTTGTCTGTGCAAATCCCAACTGCCACACTGTGATAAGCTAGAATAGGACCAAAATGAAAAAAATTAAAATATTCTTTATTTTTGCAATGGCTGCTTAAATGCTTAAAGTCTATCTATCTATCTATCTATCTATCTATCTATCTATCTATCTATCTATGGTTCTGAAAATCTGAAATATATTTACAGATAAATAGGTTGTCTTTATGAGGTTTTAATTTGCCTTTGCAAAGGTGTTAATGATACAGAGTGCAGCAGCAGTCTTTATGGGTTTTAACAAAGAAGAATAACAAGCATAACAATCATTTCAGACACATTATCTACCTGCCATGGTAACAGAACACAGTCAGAACATTCTGTGCAAAGATAACCTGTACAGTTGAGAATATCTTCTTTTAAAAGATTACATGGGAACAAAACATTCAGCCTGGCAGAGAGAAGAGCAGACGCTTACATTTTCATTTTCACATTTACCAATATGGCAAATCTAGACAGGCTTAATCTAAGTCATCACTGTGTGTCATTCAGAAAGTATGTTGCTGTTTTTACATGGAATAGGCACGTTTGTCATGGTCCTGGGCCGGTGGCCCAGTGTTTTGAGTTTCTTTTGTGTAGCTTTCTTTTGTTGTACTTTTCAGGTTGTGTTTCTTAGTGTTTCTTATAGTTTAGTTTCTCAGTTTGTTGTTTGAGTGTGCTGTTTGGTTTCCCTTGTTGTTCCTTTGTGTAATGTTCCCTTTGTCAAGTTTTCTGTGTTAGGTCTGCTTCTGTTATGTTTAGTACTTCCTGTTTTATTTTGGTAGTCCAGCATTCCTTGTGTTTTGTGTTATGTTTTACTTCCTGTGTCATTAGTCTTATTCAATTCACCTGTTGTGCTCAGCTGTTTCCACTCCCCCTGTTCCATCTGTGTATTTAAGTCTCAGCGTTGTTTAGTTCAGTGTTTGGGTCCTTGTCAGTTTTTTGTCTGTGTGTTTTGTTTTCTAGTTTCAAGTTCCTGCTTTTGAGTTTGCTGTTTTTGTGTTTATTGAAAATTATATCAATAAATCTTCACTCTAACCCTGCTCTCGCAGTGTCCTGCACTGGGGTCCTCCCTGCCTTGCCAGCACCCCAGCTGTGACACGGTTAGTGTGTAACAATGACAAAACACTGAAACATCAGATTTGTCATCATACTCTAGATGATAAGCTGGGATCCAGTCAGGAGCACAAGTCAGGCTGTCACCTGGTGTCAGACGTACCCTGAACCAACTGTGCTGACAGAGAATGATCGATCAGCCTCAGCAGCTTTAGTCCAGACACAGTACTACGCAACAGAGAAAAAAAAGTTAAAATGAGAAACACAGTTAACACTGGACATAATGAGACTGACAACATATTCAGCTCATAGTTGTAGTTGGGTTTGCTCAGATGAGATCATCATTGTGTAACTTGTCTTTCATACGTGATGGGTTTGCATTTGTCATACTTAGATATGGGCAGATAAGACATATCAGAGCATTACTCACTCAGTTACTTACATTACTCACTAGTTCTTCCACAAGGTAAGTCAGTACCACACCTTACTGCTCTGCTGCAACAAGGTCATACCTCAAAATGTCACACGAAGAGCACTGTGATACATCCAGAAGGTTAAAGTGTGTGTGGGTGTTAGCTGCACATTTATGTTCTGACCAGAACAAGCTTGTGATGGTAAAGCATTCATTTCTAAATTTGTCCTTGGAGCTCTGTTTCATAAGTCACTATCTACTCCCATAGAGACATCTGAGGTGCAGTGCAAGAAATCAGCTACAATTGTTGTGTGCGTGTGTGTGGGTGTGTGTCAGAGTTATTATAGGCTTGTATTTTCTTTCGTTTTTCTTTCTATTTCACTTTAACTTTTAGTTGTTAGTTTAGTTTTTGTTTTGTTTTTTTATTATTATTATATGGAAGCCATCTCCCATAGGCAAGATTTTAAAAACCTAGTGTAGGTATTACAATAAAAACACAGAAATTTTTGAAAGCACTGACTCACAGTGTTGTACCCTCATTAGACATGTTGTGAAATTTTTTACCAAATGAACAAATATTAAAACTAAGAATATTTCCTCTATGTATTTATTTTATTTTCAGTGTGTTTTCTAATTCACAAAACAGACACAAGGCAACATTTTGAAAGAGTAGCTGTAAAACAGCTAACTGATCATCTGCAGAGGAACGGTTTATTTGAAGAGTTTCAGTCAGGTTTCAGAATTCATCACAGTACAGAAACAGCATTAGTGAAGGTTACCAATGATCTTCTTACAGCCTCTGACAGTGGACTCATCTCTGTTCTTGTCCTGTTGGACCTCAGTGCAGCTTTGATACTGTTGACCATAACATTTTATTACAGAGATTAGAGCATACTATAGGTATTAAAGGTACTGCACTGCAGTGGTTTGAATCATATTTATCTCATAGACTCCAATTTGTTCATGTAAATGGGGAGTCTTCTTCACACACTAAGGTTAATTATGGAGTTCCACAGGGTTCTGTGCTAGGACCAATTTTATTTACATTATACATGCTTCCCTTAGGCAGTATTATTAGAAAGCACTGCATCAATTTTCATTGTTATGCAGATGATACTCAGCTTTACCTATCAATGAAGCCAGATGACACACATCAATTAATTAAACTGCAGGAATGTCTTAAAGATATTAAGGCCTGGATGACCTCTAATTTCCTGCTTCTAAATTCAGATAAAACTGAAATTCTTGTTCTCGGCCCCACAAATCTTAGAAACATGGTGTCTAACCAGATACTTACTCTGGATGGCATTACTTTGGCCTCCAGTAACACTGTGAGAAATCTTGGAGTCATTTTTGACCAGGATATGTCCTTCAATGCACATATTAAACAAATATGCAGGACCGCTTTTTTGCATTTGCACAATATTTCTAAAATTAGAAACATCCTTTCTCAGAGTGATGCTGAAAAGCTAATTCATGCATTTATTACTTCTAGGGTGGACTATTGTAATTCGTTATTATCAGGCTGTCCTAAAAGCTCCCTGAAAAGCCTTCAGCTGATCCAAAATGCTGCAGCTAGAGTACTGACAGGGACTAGAAAGAGAGAGCAGATTTCTCCCATACTGGCTTCTCTTCATTGGCTCCCTGTTAAATCTAGAATAGAATTTAAAATCCTTCTCCTCACATACAAGGTCTTGAATAATCAGGCCCCATCTTATCTCAAAGACCTCATGTACATTGTATATATAGTGTTATTATTAGTAGTATTAAGGTTAATCTTGTTTGTTGATTTTATATATATTCTTTTCTTAATAGTGTAAATTATTATATCTTTATTTATATTTATAATAACTGCGGCTGCTGTTACACCCAAATTTCCCCTCTGTGGGACAATAAAGGCTGTTTCTTCTTCTTCTTCTTCTTCTTCTTCGTACCATATCACCCCAACAGAGCACTTCGCTCTCAGACTGCTGGCTTACTTGTGGTTCCTCGGATACTTAAGAGTAGAATGGGAGGCAGAGCCTTCAGCTTTCAGGCCCCTCTTCTGTGGAACCAGCTTCCAGCTTGGATTCAGGAGACAGACACCCTCTCTATTTTTAAGATTAGGCTTAAAACTTTCCTTTATGATAAAGCTTATAGTTAGGGCTGGATCAGGTGACCCTGAACCATCCCTTAGTTATGCTGCTATAGGCCTAGTCTGCTGGGGGGTTCACATAATGCACTGTTTCTCATTCACCTTATTTACTTTGTTTATACTCCACTCTGCATTTAATCATTAATTGATATTAATCTCTGGCTCTCTTCCACAGCATGTCTTTTCTCTCCCCTCAGCCCAACCGGTCGCGGCAGATGACCCCCCCTCCCTGAGCCTGGTTCTGCTGGAGGTTTCTTCCTGTTAAAGGGAGTTTTTCCTTTCCACTGTCACCAAGTGCTGCTCATAGGGGGTCGTTTTGACTGTTGGGTTTTCTCTGTATTATTGTAGGGTCTTTACCCACAATACAAAGCGCCTTGAGGCGACAGTTTGTTGTGATTTGGCGCTATATAAATAAAATTGAATTGAATTGAATTGAATTGAACATTTAAAGTTAGAGTTCCTCTAACACATTATTACACATAAGTGAAAAATGATATTTTTCTCTCACCACTTGTCCTGACAGAGTGAACATAGTTGCCACTAACCTGTGGAGGAGCTGGAAACTCTCCATTTGTCTACAAGGTTGAGAACAGCAGTCTGCAGTCCCGTGTCCACTCTAATAGCATTTGAAACAGATATCCGGGTCATACCGTCCTGTCTTGTAGCCACTTTTTCTTCAGGCAGGCGCTTGATACATGGTTAGAGCTTCATGTGGAGCTCTTTTTTCCCCCCCTTTTCTCCTTTTTCTTTCTTCTGCTGAGCTTCGAGGTTATTCTCAGCACGAACAGCATGACGCCTGACCTCGTCTGGCCTCTTCCCAAAAAATACAACTTCTCGTAACCTCTGCTGTTACCTCTTCTCAGAGACCATGAAAACTGTTTCTCAGGTGGGCATTTCTCAGGTAGTAATCTCATTGCCCAGGTCTGCGGGGCGGTCAGTGCCGCTCTGTGTGGTGAACACTTCAGTCAGATGAGTATAATATTCCTGAACAGGCTCATCATCCTTTTATTTGCATGCAGAGATTTTTGCAGTCTCTCCATACAATGCATGCAAACAACCAACTCTTCAGCAAACCTCTCGCCTGACTCTGTTGGGTATGGTTTATGAGGTTCTTGAAACTATGCCTCTGACCAAGGTTCAAAACTAGAAGGGGCTGTCCACTCGAAGGGCAGCTGGAGGGTCTGCACATAGCTGTCGGGTGTGCTGGGCTATGGGAGAAAAGGTGAAGGTGGCTGAGGTTTCTGATGGATCAGCTTGTTGATGTGAACCTCCTGTGGTCGGCGTGATGTGGTTGGTAATCAGTCACTAGAAGAATCTGTCCATGGTGGAGGTGAAGCAGGTGTAGCAATTGGAGGGGCATGCTGACACGCTGTTTTATCCTCATCCCTTTAAGTTTTCTCCTGAGCATTTTCTTTAGCTGTTTTGTTTTTCTGTCCCTGTATTCTGGTTCATGCTTCCACACCTTTAATGCTTTCAAATGATTTTGCATTTCAACAAAATCCTCTTTTCTTTTTTTCCCTTGGTTTTTATCTCTTTTATTCTGTACTCTATTTTCTCCTCCAGCTGTTTTTATTGTTCCTCCTTGTGGAAACACCCCCCGCCCACTATTTAGTGCTACCTGTGTAGAGGAGGAGTCCGCTGATGCTGTCTGATCTGTTTTTTATGGGAACTCAGCAGTGAGGAGGGGGCCACTCTAGATGACGCTGGTCTTTGGAGCAGAGAGCTACACGTGACTGACTTGATACTCGCAATACCTCACAATACAGACGTGGGTAAGTCAGAGGGCTGCGAGAGAAGGCGACCAGCCTCCAGGAACACAGCATCAGCACCCAGAGGGTTTGCATCATTACCGGGAATTTCTTCTTTGTAATTTTGCTCATTTTATTGAACGCTTTTCCCTTTTTGTCTGCAGTTTGTTATTTTAAACAGCAAGAACTTAAATAAAATAAAATCTTTCATTCTCATCCTGCAATCCAGCTGCCATTCATTTTCCCCTCCCGCGGATTTGTGTTTTGAATGCCTCGGCCGGCTGCAGCGGTGCTCGCGGTGCTGACCGCCTGTCTGTGGTGCGGACCCGCTCTGTGCAAGGTGGGGAGCAGCCACCAGCAGCTCAATTACCGACCAATTATCGGTAAGATCTGCTCAGATGAACGGCAGTATTTTGTATGTACCTGCAGAAGTCGCTTATACACGTGGGTAGTTGATGCTCTTATGTAATTCTCGTGTAGAACGTTCGAGAAAATGTGTTCCACAGAGAGGGGGCTGAGTGAGTAAAGGGGCTGTCTTCCCTGTGGGCTGGTTTACGTTTACTACTTGAGCTGTTTTATATATATATTAGTATATACAATATACTATTACGGTCCTCTGTAAAAAGGAGAAATTAGTTCACGTCACGTTTGCATTAAATGTTCTTCATTCTCAAGTTTAATGGTGATGCTAATGTTAAAACTAATGCCAAGAAAATATACTGTAATGTATATAATTGTTACTTTTAACCCTACTTGGACCTTATTGTTGAGCAGTGCTTAAACTGAGGCTGTTTCAGATCAATAAGTCACTTTGTTTTCAGCTGCAGTCACTGACGTCAGAAGTGTGAGGGCATGACCAGGCATGTGGTTAGGAGTACATTTAAGGCGTGCTATTGCAAGAACATAGGTGGTCATATAGCACTCCTTAACATTGGGAAATAATGAAGCGGTCATACAGGATTGTGGGGAATGTTCTGAGCTGTATGCAGTCTGCTCTCTCAGTATTTGGATGGTGAGACATTGGATTTTAAATCAAAGAGTCAAGATGTGATTGAAGTGGATACTTTAAACTTAAATTCAAGGAGTGTAAGAAAACTATAGTATTAACTGTTTAGGAATTATAGCCATCTTCACACACATTCCCTAATAGGCCTGTTTTGTTTTCCACCTCAGTGATGGCCTCCTTCACTTGCATTGACATGTTTCTGGACCTCATATTGACAGTTTCAGTGAGCAAGAAACCAAATGCAAGTTCAACATCTTGAATCGACTCCAAATCTTTTATGTTTAAAAAAACTGTGTGTCTGTCCAAATACTTATGGACATGACTGTAGAAATATACTGGCCTCTATGCCTTTTAAGACATGCCTGTAGTGGTATCAGGTTTCATGGATCAGCTGGGGTGATGCTGAGATACAGCAGAGAAACACGGCGTGGCCTTCACACTGGCATTTGGACCTTTTAACCCAAAGAAGAACAAAATTTGAAAAGGACCATCTGTTGGGTTGATGTCTCATCTAACTGTTAACTGCTTAAGGTGTTAGCTCTGCTCCTGAGACCTCTCACTTCCACCCCCCCCATCCTCTTAGTTTTTGTATAGTTTGTTAGTACTACTGTGCTTACGCTCACTGCATGAGTAGTTGAAATGGTTTTCTGCTAAACACCACACTATGACCTTTTTTGTCCTTTCTTTTCAGTCCTGTTTCCTCAGGTAACTCAGGTTACCTCAGTGTCTCATTGCATCTGTCTCATGTCGTCATTAGGCGTGTTGGCACAGGAAAACCTTCCATGGGACCACTTTGCTCGTGGCTCTTCTTACATTGCTGCCTCCTATGTCAAATACCTCGAGGGTGCTGGGGCCAGAGTTGTACCTGTCCGGTAAGAATGTTAAATGGATAAAGAGAAATTACCCTTAATCGTACCAGATGGCAAATGACTAATCTATCTTAGCTTTTTAGAGTGACACCCAGGCCAGCTTTTGGTCATTAGGTTCCACCACCTCTCTGTTTGCTGTTTGTCTTATATGCATTCACTCTGTCACCTTTAGTGTCCCTTGATGCACTCTATGAATTGCAGAATATAAAACCAGGTGACTTCTTGTTTTACACAGAAATGCAGTCGTTTGATTGTTTTCTAATAAGTGCTGGAATAAATATAATTTAATGTAATTTAGAAATGAGCTTTCTTGCAGTATTCTCATTACTGTTTGCAGCAGGTGCACGCCACATGCTTAGTAACTCACCATCCTTTTCTTTTTACAGATTTACTGACTGATATTCCACCTTATTTTATAACACATTTTAACACACATGAATCATGAAACAGTTTAAATATTGATGTAGTTGGAACATCTTTATGTCACATGTGATCCTACAAGTAATGCAGACTAGTGTCTCTTGTTTTGTTGATATTGAATGGTATGTATGCTGGCAGAGATTTTTTTTTAAATGCACGTTGGTACTTTGACTCAAGAAACATCTGGGTTGCTTTATCCATTTGCCCTCCTCTAAGCAGAGAGTGTAGCTCTGGATTTCACTTCAATTCAATTATAATTATATAGCTCCAAATCACAACAAACGGTCGCCTCAAGGTGCTTTATATTGTAAAGTAAAGACCCTACAATAATACAGAGAAAACCCAACAGTCAGAACGACCCCCTATGAGCAGGACTGGGTGACAGTGGGAAGGAAAAACTCCCTTTAACAGGAAGAAACCTCCAGCAGAACCAGGCTCAGGGAGGGGGGGGGGGTCATCTGCTGTTTCTATCAGCTGTGATATGATCAATAATTGCTTTGACCATATTTGGCAGATGATGCAGTAAGCTTCAGCTTATGAGCTGTTGCTTCTTTTTACTCTTCTCTTTTCAATATTTTGGTACGATGTATATGTATCAAAGTGGCTGTAATTCTTAAATACTTCATTTTTTTTTTTTTTTTTGGTGAACCCCTTGAATTAAAGCCAAAAGGCTGTGCTTCAATTACATCTTGATTTTTTTTTCTTTTTTCTTCATTTTCATTTAAAATCCACTAAAAAATGTGTTGTCCAAGTACTTACAGCACTTGTGGGACCTACAGCAAATTCATGTGGGCGGAGCTGTGCCTCAAATGGGATTAGACAGGCTTTTGTATGGTTTCTTTGCTTTAAGATTTGCTTCTTATTCACAGTTTTTTTGTGAGCTGAGTAAATGTCTTTTTTTACAACATATTAGTGTTGTTCAAGTGTGATTAATAATCTGTTTGATTTTCCTAGAAAGCCGAGGAGTTTACTGTTTTAATGTTTTGTTTTTTTTCCCAACAGAATTAATCGCACAGAAGAAGAGTATGATAAGATATTTCACTCAATAAATGGGTACGTTGACTGCTTATCGCCTTTTTTTATCACATTGATTGTATTTTGCTGTTGTAGTTCTCATGATAAGATATAATTGTAGGTCTTAAACAGAAATGCTCTCAATTTATCTAAAACCAAAAGGTGGAGAGTCCCAGGTATTTAAACCCTAGTTGGGGTTGTCCCCTTGGAGGTGGTCATTGACCCACTATTAATCATGCACATCATCACGAGCCAAGGTGTGAAAAAGGGTGTGGGTCTTTAACACCAGGGGTTTCAGGTGAAACCACTGTGAGACCTTGCCCCACTCTATCATGTGACCTACTGAAGTCACCTGAAGGAAGGTGTGCATGGGGCTTGAGGGGCCTGGGAAGATATTTCAAGACTGCAAGATGGCCTCTTTTACTCCTCTTTCAAACCATCTGTCTTCCTGATCCAAAATGTGAACACTGGCATCCTCCAAAGACTGCCCTTTATCCTTTAGGTGCAGAAGAGTCCTGTACTGTCAATGTGGCTCTTCCGTGTTGTTCCATGTGTTTGTGGAGGGGCTGTTTGGTTTCTTCAGTGTAAAGGTCCGAGCACTCCTCGTGGCACTGCACAGCACTGCAGAGTGTTTGGGAGTTGTGTCCTGAGGATGAACCAGTTTTATTCTTAGTGTGGCTGAGTCTGAAGCACAGTGTTGTTCCCTTTGTCATCCCTTATGTAGCAGGTTTGTCAGAGAAACTCAGAACTTTCTCCAAGCATGATATCCCAGTGTACTTGTCACTGTCAAGGACACGACATCAGTGTGTGATTTGGTGAATGAATAGCATATTGTAGCAACAAATAAAAGAAAATGAAACTGAGCTAAATGTTCATAAATCACTATATACTGTAATTGCCCGCCATTTACTTCTTAAAGAATTTTGCTCACAGCCGCACATCCATTTCATCCCTCCAGTTTGGTTAGAAGCAGTTCAGACCTTTAACATGTGCTCACTGGTATTTTCATTTTAACATGTTAGATATAAGGAGCAACATTTAAAGGCGTTATAAATTGTGCTTTTACACTGAAAGACTTCAGTTGAGATTTAATTGAAGCGTCTCCCAGCATATTTGCCTAAACTGTGTCTCCTCAGGTTATTGCTGCCAGGTGGAGATGTAGATCTTCAGACGTCACAGTTCAGTCGAGCTGCCAAGATCTTTTACAACTTGGCTCTGAAGGTATCACATCTGATGTGTTTAACTGACTACCAGGACTAACTATCCTGATTATTTAGACAATGATCCTTGATAACTGATTTAAAACATTTAAATTGACTTATTTATGGATTTAGGCAAAAAACATGGCTGTGGCCCGCCCTTATTGGTACCTTCTCATTACCTGCTGTCTTTGGTCCTGCAGGCCAATGATGCTGGAGACTACTTTCCTATCTGGGGAACTTGCCAAGGCTTCCAGCAGCTCTCTGTCCTGACTGCCAACAAAAACCTCCTCACGCTCACCGATACCAAGGCTGTGGCTCTACCTCTGACACTCGCATCAGGTGTTCTGTTACTGCTGTTGTTTTGCTTGCTTTGTCGGTCCTTTTCTTTCCCCCTCTTTAGTAATTTCATATCATAAATCATCTCTATTCTGTTTCTTTTGTCAGATTAGTCACATTAGTTCAGTACAAAGTGCTTCACAGATACAGATGACTGATGAGCTGATAATAACACATAACACGAAGTAATAAAACAAAAATGATAAATTTGTATTCTGTTGACATTTCTAATATTTTTACAAGCACAAATGGCACATCTTAAAGGTACAGTGAGTAATTTTTTTTCAAGATATTTAATAGAAAATAAGGATCTTTTACTCATAAATATACATAGATTAATGCGTATTTACATCTTCCAACAAACTGATACATTCTCGTAAACTTAATTTATTAAAAATACCTTGGAGCCGTTTGTGGAAGCTGCCATGTCCCCCCCACCATATTTGAATGCAGTGGCTGAGAAGGACCTCTCTCTCCCGACTAATCGCATTTTGTGCATGTGGCTAGAAACTAGCTCCATACGTAGTACACCAAAGGCAAAAGATAAGAAGTTGTAGGCGTTCACCTGCTGTGGCGACGACACGACCCGCATCCTAATAAAATGTTGTCTTTTCTCCTGAGCTGAAGTCAAGGCTCTAATACATGAAAACATCTATAAACACGTTTATTTATTCCCAGTAGTCTCACAGTTACACTCTTCTCTGCTGTTATTCACCTGCCTGTCTGTATGCATTCTCTGTGACACAAATCTGTATCCGTCTACTAGCAGCCCAATCCAGCCGTTTATTCCGGAATTTTCCCAAGGATCTGCTGCGGTCTTTGGCTAATGAAAACATCACTTCCAACTTCCACAGCTGGAGTCTCTCAATGCAGGTAATTTCTGCTACTTTTTTTCCCCTTGACCCCCGCCAGGAAGTACTTCCTGTTGCAGATTAAGTCTGTTTATGGAACTGAAAGAAACTGTACAGAAATTTACTTTTTAAACACAGTCTCATAAATAACATCATAAAACCAAGAAATACCTGAAAAAAACTTTGAAGACGAACTGTCCAAAAACATACCATTCACTGCATCTTTCATGAATTAACACAGGACATGCTACCAGTTTTTGCTAAAGCACTTATGATTGAAAAATAAGGATAAGTATAAAGTATATTGAGTATACGAGTACTAGTATGAGAGTACACATCAACAATTGAATTGAAATTTAAGCTTTTTCCCACAAATGCACAGTGATAACACGTCATCAACGTCTGCACAGAACATATAATTTGTATAAATGGAGCTTGACCCTGTGCTCTATCCTGTCCTCTTTTGACTAAATAAATTACAGGGTAATATCAAGAATATTGGTGTTCATTGTAAATACATTTCAGGCATGCACAGTAAACCTCTAGGAAAGATCCAAAATGAGGCTGCAGATTTAAACCAGTCTAAAAAATATATTTAAATGTCAAATTTAATATAAGATTGGTGTCTTTGAATGTACAGAACTACAGTCGAAATGCCAAGCTGAGGAGGTTTTACAAGGTCCTGTCCACTAACAGTGATGGAAAGAAAGAATTCATCTCTACCATGGAAGGTAACATTTACCAACTACTAACCTGGAGGCCACTCATTTCACATTGGCTTCCATAATGCTATCTGAAACAAACCAAACAAACAAACAAGCAAACAAACAAAGAAAGAAACAAACACACTCTCCTCGAGTTCAGCATTAAATTTAACATAACTGTCCACCAGGTGGCAGCACCACTTTACAACTAGAAGCCTCAGTCCAACAGGAAAAAAGAACTGTGATGAAAATCACTCCCATTCTTCTTGTTTTGACTGTAACACATAACTCCTTACTTTGCTTTTAGGGGAATAAAATTAAGATGAAATCTGTTTTGATGAAGTTTGTATTAATGGACTAGTTTTTAAAATTCTGGGATGATGTCAATGTTTGAAATAATAATTTGCTTGACAGCATTTGCCAATACCAATATTCTTTTTTTTTTTCTGTTTTTTCTAATTTTTCTAATTCAAGGAAATCTTTCATATGTGTGTGTGCGTTCATATACATTTAAATGTTGCAGTTGGCACTTTGTAAAGATTTTGTTTTTTTATCTGCTAACAATGTTTCTTGTTTTCCATGTTTAGCCAACAATTACCCATTTTATGCTGTGCAGTGGCATCCAGAGAAAAGTCCTTTTGAATGGGTGGATAAGCCAGGCATGGTTCACTCTGTCTCTGCTGTTAGAGCCAGCTTCTACACTGCCAGCTTCCTTGTCTCTGAAGGTAACATGAAGTATCTCCGAATATTTTGATTGTCCATTTTTGGATTTGATGTTACCTCAAACAGGTGAGGTCACAGGTGGAAGTGGAAAATTAGGTCATGAACTGAAAAGAAAAATAGTTCTGATGCAGATCCAGACACAGAAAAGTTTAAAACTGGGTGATTCGATTTTAGATATACTTATAATGAGATGTTTTGGAATTAGTGAATAAATGCAGTAAATGGTTCACTCATATCTAAATCATGGCTGATAAATAAGAATAATCATTCAGTACTTAAAACCACTGCATTCAGTGTTTCCTCTGTTTTTCTCCCCCAGCCATGAAGAACTACCATCATTACTCCAGTCCTGATGAGGAAGACAGAGCTCTTATTTACAACTTCTCTCCTGTCTACAGAGGCGCTGATGCTGTCTTTGTGCAGAATTATTATTTTGATTGATGAACAGTGATGCAGATGAACCAGACCTGGCATCAGCCTAGTCAGAATCTGTCAGCTGTAGATCATCTTGGCCCACGATCTGAACTAAACTTGATAGAGTTGCAATGTACAAACAGGAAGTCATGAATGAAACAGGACAGTGAGGAAATGTAGTGATAAATGATAGCAGAAAATAAGCCTGAATAAAATTAAAAAGTCTCAAATTGTTAGTATAATATGGAAAAATTGCTAAAACAAAGAGCAAGCATAAAAACATAGAACTAATAAAAATAAATATATTGAATGAAATAGTCAAATTGTACAGATTTTTTTTCTTGCTGTATTTTTATGACACATCATGTTGCTAAGATTGGGTTGAATCTAAATAACCTCGCAGTGTCATGTTTTTAATGACTGGCTAATTAAAATAAACAGTATAGGGAGGGAAATACTACTTTTTAAAATCCTAAGTATTTCAAAAAAATAGCTGATATTTTGTCTTTTATTGGATACCATTGCTGGTGGGGTCTATTAAATTTCTTCTGCAGTTAAAGTTTAGCTAATTCACTTATCTAAATGGTTTACACACAAACCCAGACTGGGACCAGTAATTTCTTAGAAAAAACAGCGGGTGTTGTTTTGTTTTCTATTTGTTTGTTTGTTTTAAACAAAATGTCTCAGTTCTCCCCAGTGTACTTTGTCAGGCTTGAAGCGTGAAAGATTTAAAAATGAGCAAATGCCGTAGAGAAATTTGCATCTACTTGCTCTTTTTATGTATTTATGTGAAAGGGATTCTGGACCTACTTTAAGTATGTAAACTTAGCACAAAAAGTAAGGAAATTTGTGTTTGGTTGATTATTTCTTTGCTTCTTGGCAATAAATCTTATACCGTTGGAAAGCCTGTTTATTTCCCTTTAAATGGAGCCACAATTGTAAGGAAAATGTGTGTGGGTGGAGCAGCAGAGTTGAGTGTGTGGGTTGTGCCCATGAAAAACTTGCCAAATTTTTTCTGCCAATGCCAAACAGCTGCTATGGACTCTTGTTTGGAGCTTCTGGTGCTGACAATCAGGCTCATCATCATTAAAGATAATCTCAACGCAGAGAGATATCGAGATGAGATCCTGCAAGAAGCATCGCTACAACAAAGATATAATCGACCAAACGCAGGTTTCCTTACTTTTTGTGCTGTTTGGCTCCTTCAGCTGGGAAGAGGCTGGACAGAAAGATTCATTTCTGGTGCCCTTATAACCAAAGATTGAAGAGATGAAACACTTGACTCACCAGGTTTCCATGTTGAGTTTGATTATTTGCATAATATTACTGACAGTTGTGAACAAACCTTTGTTTCTATAATACATTTGGATTTTAAATCTTACTTCTTTTGTAGAAAAGGGAACATTCATTGACACCTGCACACTTTTACTTTAGTGGCTTTAATTTACAGTACTAAAAGTTACTCTTCCTTTAAGATCAGTCTGTCCTTCATATTTTTACTCATGTGAACATGAACATGTAATTAACGATTACATTTTATTAACTACCATCCTACTTCAAAGTAATCATTTTCCAAGAGTGTCTTTATTCTTAAAATCAGGCATTTGTTATCAGTTCATCTATACTTGATTGTATTCTTGCACATCTACGTGTGCATCTGAGTATTTTATTCCTCAAAAAGAAATGGCGATTTTGTAAAACGTGTTGTCTGAGAATGCTACACATCTGTGAAGATGTTTGGGTTGTGGGAAATGATAGGTTTTACATTGTCAAGTTTATTATTTCTAATGAAATGATCTTTGTACCTGTGGATATACGTATGGCATGAGGTTACCTGATGCTAATAGCAATATAAAATCAAAAAGTGTATGAACTAGATGCTACATGAATGTTGGATTTTTAAATGGATGGACTGTTAAAATATGTGGTGTGATTTCAGAACTTTGTTACTGACATTTTCCCATCAGCAACTGTCCTAAAGCTAGTACACCAAATCAAAAAAAGCTTGTTCAAAATGTATTCACTTTTTTGCAGATCATCTCAGTTTCTTTTGATACATGTATTGAATGTAGAATTGGTAGAAATTACTGTCTTGTTTGTATGACCATGTGTCAGATGATCACAATAAAGTAAACTTCAGTCTATCCAACATTTGTTTTCTTATGAAAGAAAGGCGGTATACTGTTCTGCCCTAATGGCTTGCCAGGATCAACAGCTAGTTAACTCCTCTCCAACAAACCACACAGATGACAAGTTCCAGTTAACTCTTTATGGACGGTGTTACGTTCCCCCTAAAAAGTCTAGGGGGTTCGGGGGAAGTAACAAAAGGTGACCGGGTTGACAAAAGGAGACATAAGCAAAATTAGTAAAATAAAAATTTTTTATTAAGATTATAACAAAAAGAGACAGACACGCCACTATCACCTTCACACAAAGGAAAAGAAAACACAGGAGTCATTCAACAAACGTAAACAACAACCTAAGACAAGAGGCCTCATGCACAAAACACCACCCTCCTCTCCACTAAGCAGGAGTAAGCAGCTGCACCAACACAGTTCACAAGTTACGCCACAAAGGCAGTCTCTGGCAATCACTGGCCTGGATCTCTCCTCTCTGGCCTTAAATACCCCAGCTTGATTGCCAAGTTGGGTCAGCTGTTCCAAAAGGGGTGGCACCCAAGGCTGGAGAGCACAAGCCACACCCAGTGGGTCAGGAAACCACAGCAGGCCCGGCTAAGGCAGTGACAGTCGGTTGCATAAACATATATAGGTAGACGTCGCATTGAGCGCTGACTCGTACGTCAACGCCGCCGCCATATTGGAGGGGGCAAAAGCGGCCAACTAACATGAGAGAGATGCTGCACTCAAAACGGGATCACATGGGATTACCTTTCACAGGTAAGACAGGAATTGTTTTTGATCGAATTTGGCCATTCTAACATTTTGAAAACAAAATTATTTTTTTGTGCCTAACAGTTTCCCAGTGTATATTAGTGCATATTTGAATGTGTGAATGAGCGCATTAACTTAAACTAGAAGCACTCAGAGAGCGCAAACCTCCGCCAAGGCCATAGGGTCACGCTGTAATACGTGTATCTAAATACTGTGAAATAATCTTTCATTTTTCCCAGACAACAATAACCCCCTATCCTGCAAGAGTGAAGAATCCTTAAAAAAAATCCTGGATCCAGATCGTGATCCGGATCACCGCCAAAATTTTATCACTTCTTCATCTTGTCATTTCCAACCACTCCACAAAATTTCATTGAAATGCGTTCATAACTTTTGGAGTAATCCTGCTGACAAACAGACAGACAGACAAACAAACGCGACCGAAAACATAACCTCCTTGGCGGAGGTAATAACGCTTTAAGAAAGGCGCAGCTTTCCCTCCTCCAATATGGCGGACACACGGTTACGTAACATCAGCGGGCCAACCTAGTCAACGAGGCGTCTACGTATATATGTCTATGGTCGGTTGAGGTAGAGTAAAACTGTGAAACAAAAATACAGTTCCATTCAGAGGGCGTTTTGACAGTGCTATAGAAAATTGGTTCATACTGACCTGATGGCCTCTCACAGTTGCTCCAGATTTGTTGGCTGCATATCCATGATGCCAATCTTCCATTCAACTATCAGACGATGGCACACTGTTATTATAAAGGGACCGACAACAACAATACTCAAGTAGGCTGTGGCAGTTAAACAGTTCTCATTTGGTACTAAGGGGCCTGAAATGTACCAAGAAAATATCCCCCAAACCATTACACCATCACATAGAGTGGAACCTTGGAGACAAGGCAGGAGGAATCCATGTTTACATGTTTACACCAAAATCTGACCCTAACTAAATTTCATGGTAAGACTCAGACTCATCAGATCAGGCAATGTTTTTCTAATTTCTGCTTTGAGTTTCTATGTGTAATGCATTCAGAGATGCCCTTCTGCATACCTTGGTTGCAACATTTGAGTTTCTACTGCCTTCCTATCAGGTTATATTAGTGTGGCCATTCTCCTCGGATATCAGCAAGGCATTTTTGCCCAGAGAACTGCTGCACACTGGATACTTTCTCCTTTTTGGATCATTCTCTGTAAACCCTAGAGATGGTTGTGTGGAAAAATCCCAGCAGATCAGCAGATTCTGAAATACTCAGACCAGCTCTTCTGGCACCAACAACCATGACATGTTCAAAGTCAATTAAATCACCATACTGATGCTTGGTTTGTTTGTGGTTTGACATGTGATTGAAAAATAAAGATTCTGCAACATTGATGTTGGACTCTAGTTTTGGAGTCAAATGTTTAGCTGCATGTTCTCCTTGAATCATCTGAGTGGTGTCCAGAAAGTGATGTGGGCTTTATAGATAATTGGGCAAGTTTCTGGGGGAAACCTGGTCTTCTTAGGAGAGGCGGCATCCATCCTACTTTGGATTTACCAGCTCTCATTTCTATGATCTGGTTAAATTTATTACACATGCCTACTAATGAGTCTGCATGTCATATTTTGAATAGTAAATATAAAGGTATGAATCAATCTTGTCTCCAAAAAGCCTATTTGGTGTGGAAGAGCTCACCTTGAAGATGAAGCTCTGTGTGTGTGTGTGTGTGTGTGTGTGTGTGTGTGTGTGTGTGTGTGTGTGTGTGTGTGTGTGTGTGTGTGTGTGTGTGTGTGTGTGTGTGTGTGTGCACTGCTTCAGTTTTTTATGGGTTGTTTAAAAATATGACTTTAAGCACATTAACATTAATGTGACTGTCTCGTGCTTTCTGATCTCATAGATTTACTTGAGCAAGACAAACTTTTTTCACTGAAATGTACCAAAAAAGTTAGTGTTTACTTAATATAAGTTGCAGGGTGCCAGGATGAACTGTGATGTTGCTCAGTGGCCTTCAATGACCCAAAAGATATCTAATTCCATTTTTCATGACTCTGCACAGAGTTGTTTTTGCAGCTGCACCTCTGATACATTTTGTGGGAAAACAGCAACTTTCTTTTAGGGCTACCAAAACTATTCGATTGTAAAGTTTGTCTTTGAAGCTACAGAGCTGCAGCCAAACGACCAAACTGAGGAGGTTTTACAAGCTCCAGTCTGCTGCCAATGATGAAAAGAAAAAGGGAAGGGAACATTCCTCATTGACTGATTTGCAGTTTGACAGCCATTTATTTCATGCTGGTTTCTGTATGGCCGTCCTCAACACAAAAATGCAAATGTTTGACGTGATGCGCTCACTTTGACTTCATTATTTAGATAACACCACCAGAGGGCAGCAGCACCTTTCAGCTAGAAAACTTGATGAAACATGAGATACTGTAGGTGCCAGTGTTCTTTTTAGATTATTTTGTTTTTACTCTCTTTTTACATCCAATTTACTTGTGAAAAATAAGTGTTTTCAAGCCTTTTGTCATCACTCTCTGAACTTTTAGCTAACACAAAATTGATGTGACACAGCAGATAAATATTGGCTCTTGATAAATGCCATCTTATATACTAATATAGATACCAGCCAACCAGATCTGTATGGTATCTCTTGTGTTTTCTGGAATAGTGGAACTTTACACTTTGACATGAATTATTTATATTGTTTATTATTTATGTTTTATCTTTTGATTTTAAATTTTAATACTGAGAACAGTTATTATTGTTTTATTTCAGATTTTTTAGTGTAATTGTGGAAATCAAGAGAAAGCACGGGAAATATCAAAGATTGTGGTCGTCTTCCTGTCAAATTCACTTCACTGATTTATTTATTTTTTTTTCTTAATTGAAGATTGAATTTTTGCCTGCTGTTTGTTTATGGTGTTATGCAGCCTGCAGTTCCCCGTTTTATGATCTGCAGTGGCATCCAGGGAAAAGTCTTTTTGAATGGGAAGATGAGCCCAGTGTGTTTCATCCAGCTTCTTCACTGCCAGCTTTCCTGTCTCTGAAGGTAACAGCGTTTCTCTGAACGTGTCACCTTCTGTTTGATTGTCACTGAGTGAGGAACAGAGACTCCATATCACGAGAAACTCACTTTAAAAATACGGGACTCAAACCAGGAATTCAGAATTTTAAAACAGGAATTTGATAAATCAACCTAACAGTAAATGAAACTCGGAGCTTTCAAACAACACTGAAACTGACAGAAAACAGCTACAATAATTATCAAGAAATGGGAAATTGTAACATCAGCTTTGTACATATGAATAGAAGAAAGAAGTCTGAAAATGGTGGGAGTATGAGGTAACTTTATAAAATAGTAATAGTATTTGTGGATATGGAAAATAATGTCATTTATGAGAGGCTGGTTGTAAAATGGAGTAATTGTTTAACAGTGTGGTACAGTTTCATAACTCCATTATAAACATTTTCCCATCAACAACCATCCAAAACTAGTACAACAAATTAAAAGGCTTGTAATTTTTGTCTGTTAACGTTTTATCTCACAAATAATAGGGTTTTTATTAAGCATATTCCCTTATTTAACATATTAAAACATCATGGTTTGCACTGCAAGATATGACCCATAAAGTCCGCTGATGAAAAATACAGCCAGAATCAATTTTTTATTAAATGTTCCACTGTTCGCACTTGTATTTTGGCAATAAAGCTAAAAATAAAGAGCTACAGTAAATTCTTGTCCATGTTTTTATTTTGGAATTCTCTGCATGTTTATCAGCTCAGTTTCTTTTTGGATCATCAGACAATAAAAGCATTATTGTACCTACCTAGCATTTATTTCCTCAAAGACGAAGGCAGGGGAGGAGTTTGCATAAAAAAAACACCTTCAACAATGCTCACAACAGAAAATATGGTTTGAGGGGTTAAATGACTAATTATACTGCTGCATAGGTTACCCACCTTGAAGAGGCAAAGGTTTGGCTTCATTTAAAAAGTATGTAAAGTAAAACGTATAAAGGGACAAGTAAAGTGAAAAACAGGTTAAGTTCATCTGCCATCCCATTCAGAAAAAACATGGGATACTGTGGAAAATGTAAATAATAAGGAATAATTGACTAGCAAATTATTTTAAGCCGATATTAAAATAACAGATGAAATGTTTCAACTGGAGAATTTTACTGTTTTTGAAAAACATGCTTATTTGAGATGGCACTGCAGAAAAGATTAGAAAAGTTACATAGTAGAAAATCTTTAAACTGCTTAATTGGTAACACAATCAGAGTGATAAAATGCATCATATAGAGTCTGAGTATTGGTGAAGTACAGCTGAGGGTTTCACCACTCTGTCAAAGTCTTAGCCCAACAATTTAACTGTTTGTTTGGGGGTTTTTTAATGCATAATTGTAAAGGAATACAGTGAGGATTCAGAATCTCTAAGTCAGGCTGAATTAAATATAGATAAAATATCAGTGGTGAATGGGAATCTTTGACAGATGCTGCTGGAACTAATCTTGGAGAACAGTTTGTTTCCAAGGATTGCAAACATATTTTTAAAAAATCTTAATAGACATAAATTATGGATTTGTGTATCAGGTTTAAGGTTAAGTTTAACACATAATGCAATTAATTATTACACTATGAATGTAAGATTTTCTGATGTATAAAAGCTTAATGCATTGTTTATTATTCACACCAAAAACAATGCAAAAAAATTGGACATGAAGATTTCAAAACTTACAGCACAAAGAAAGTCAGAAAAATTTGTTTTTAGGGCTATTTTATGATTAGTTATTAGTTATTCTTTGGTGTTGGTGTTCTGTTTCAGTTTGGCTCAAATACTCAAAGGGACTGTGTGGACGAACCTCCACCAGATGGCACTAAGAGACCATTAAATACAAGCAAATGTCCACGCTTCAGTAAAGAAGAATCTGTCTATGTGTGCAGACTTGATATTCAGAATGTTAAACAATTAGGTAAAAAAAAATAAAAAAAATACCTCTAATAAACTTTAAAATGTTTTAGGACTGGAGTGACTCTGAGGGATAGCTCAAAAACAGCAGAGGTCACTAAACTTGGATCAAATACTTTAGAACAGCAACTAAATAGATACTGTGATAACAAGCTTTCCTTTTTCTCAACTAATACCCCTTCAGCAAAAGAGTAAAAAACAAACAAATGCAAATAATTTACTATTTATAAATGAAATTTAACCATATGCCTATGAATATGAACAGCACGTGGCAGACAAGTGGAATGACCTCTCCATCTTGTAACAAGGTAATAATCATATTCTGCAGGACTGGGGAGCAGCTGCATCCTGTATCTGTCAAAAATTGTTCTTTGTTCATTGCTGTTTTATACATTATACATACAGTAGCCTTGGCCATTGATCCTCAGACAGCGTGTGCATTTGTGAGTTTGTGCATGTCTGGAGGTCTGGGTATAAAAGCTGCCTACTGTCTCGAACAAGTCTGTATACTTGCATATCTGACAAGCGCACACACACACACACACACACACATGCACACACACACATAAACACAGATCCGCACCCACAAAGACATAAATTTGTTGGATTTTTCTGGAATCGTTTTCTTTAATTTTATGCACTGAAACTTTCAAGGTCCTCTGAGAAATAAGCAGATTTTTTTTTTCTGAGATGTCTGTGCAGAGAGCGGAGTAAGTGGAAAGTGGGATGGATTAGAGAGGCAAGGAAACAAAGAGGAGCAAACCAAGATCCAAGGAGAGGGTTAGCAAGGGGGAAGGGAAAAGAAGTGGGAAGAAAGGAAAGCTGGAAGAGATGAGGAATTAGGCACCCAGTTGACATGTTGGTGTGGGATACACGGGAATGTTTTTGGCTGCCTTTGTCCATTGGACTGTATACACGGTACTCTAAAATTACTTGCTGTGTTAGGGGTGATTCACATTTATCAACATTTTCCAAAGCGTACGAAGCATACGACGACGGGGGGGGGGGGGCTACGAGCGGTGTATGTACACAGAACATGGCGACAGCGAAGTTTTCAGGTTTCCGGTGTTGTGTCAAAAAGTGATTTCCGAATTTTTTTTGAAAAATGTTTTGTCTTTGTGTATATCGGTAAATAGACTGTGGTGCACAAGATTTATGAAGGGCTTATATGTAAAATGAAGACATGAATTTGCAAATATATTTATGACATTATTGTATCTACATTATATACATTATAATCAATCCAGTCCTTTTTGGCTACTCTTTATAGAACTGTAATGGTATCTTTTTTGCAATTTCTGCAGCCCTCTTGGCAGATCTCTTGGGAAAAAAGACATTTTTAATGTCAATAATAATTTTTACCCTTATTAATAAAGAATACATGAAAGTCACTTTGCCAAAAACTGACTGCAGCTTCTACCATGTGACAGAAATGTTCTTTATGACTCAAAATGAATTGATATCATTCATAAGAGATGATGTTTGAGATATGCTTGACAGATTATAGGTCTGCAAGGCATTTACAACAATAAAAATACCAGCAATCATTTTTTGGGCAAATACTGGAAATCCACTGCCACTGTGTACAGTGTGGCGGCGTGTACATTTTGTGTACATGCAGTACACATTCACATGGGAGGAAAAAAAACAGATGTACTTTTGCACACACACAGCTTTTATTTGGAGCCTATCCCAGCTGTCATAGGGCGAGAGGCAGGGTACACCCTGAACAGGTCGCCAGCCTGTCACAGGGCTAACACAGAGAGACGAACAACCTTTCACACTCACATTCACACCTATGGGCAATTTAGAGTAGCCAATTAACCTAACCCCAGTAAGTGCATGTCTTTGGAATGTGGGAGGAAACCGGAGTACCCGGAGGAAACCCACACAAGCACAGGGAGAACATGGAAACTCCACACAGAGAGAGGGAGAGGCCTGGGCCAAGGTGGAATTGAACCCAGGCCTTCCCGATGGTATTCTAACTGTGAGGCAGCAGTGCTAACCACTGCTCCACCGTGCTGCCCCGGCTCACCCTTGTTTGTGTCATGGCCGGGGAGGAAATGGACGAGGAATGGCTGACACGAAGGACTCCAGAAGTCAGCGTAACATAAAAGGGATTTATTTCAACGGGGAAAAAACAAATACAAAAACCGTGGAAGGGAGACGACGGGCAGACCCAGGGAACACAGGAACACAAGAACACAGGAATACAGGAACACACGGACACACAACGTCAACGACGCAACAGAGAACAAAACAAAACTGAGGGCTTAAGTACACACTGGGTAATCAGGGCAAGAGGAAACAGCAGGGAACAACAGGTGAGGCAAATGAAACTAATTACACAGGGGAAGCAAAGCTGAACACAAAGCACAGGAAAACCAGACTGTCAAAATAAACAGGAAGTGACAAACCAAGGAACATACTGACTAAACACGGGGAACAGGCACAGACTCAGGACAGAGACGCAGACATATCACAACACTAGGAAATAAACTAACACAAAACGCTGGGCCAACGGCCCAGGACATGACAGTACCCCCCCCTCAAAGGCCGGCTCCCGACGGCCAAAACCAGAAAACAAAACCAGACAAGGGCGGGAGGCGGGGGACCAGGAGGGAGGGCCCGAAACAAAAACAAAGACAGGGAGCAAAACAGAAATCACAGGGCGTGAACAAAACAAATCAAACCCATACAGGAAGAAAACAAAAACACAGGACCAGAACAAAAGGCGACGGCACAAGGCCGGAGACAGTCCAAAACAGGGGGTCGAAACAAGGAACAGTCCAGGAGCTATGACAAAACAAAAAACAGCAGGGGAAAAAACAGTCCACAGTTCAGGGGAGTCAGTGGGAAATCCAAAAACAAAAAAACACACAGTTCAGGAGGCCGCAGAGGCCAAGGGGCCACAAAGCAAAATCCCAACGAGGGAGGCCGACCGCGCTCCCAGCGGCGGCGGCGACGAGGACGAGAAGGAATCACTGGAGGCCGACCGCGCTCCCAGCGGCGGCGGCGACGACGAGGGGGAGTCACTGGAGGCCGACCGCGCTCCCAGCGGCGGCGGCGACGACGAGGGGGAGTCACTGGAGGCCGACCGCGCTCCCAGCGGCGGCGGCGACGACGAGGGGGAGTCACTGGAGGCCGACCGCGCTCCCAGCGGCGGCGGCGGCGACGACGAGGAGGAGTCACTGGAGGCCGACCGCGCTCCCAGCGGCGGCGGCGGCGACGACGAGGAGGAGTCACTGGAGGCCGGCCGCGCTCCCAGCGGCGGCGGCGGCGACGACGAGGAGGAGTCACTGGAGGCCGACCGCGCTCCCAGCGGTGGCGGCGATGAGGAGGGGTCACTGGAGGCCGACCGCGGGGCGTGCGGCGGCGGCGACGGGGAGCAGACACTGGAGGCCGACCGCGGGGCATGCGGCGGCGGAGAAGGGCGACCCCGGGCTCTGGTGGGGAACCCTCGGGAGACGTGGAGCGCTCGGACTGAGCGGGACCCCCTGGCTCGGAGTGCTCGGACTGAGCGGGACCCCCTGGCTCGGACTGAGCGGAGACCCCCATCGGCTCGGACTGAGCGGGACCCTCTGGCGCGGAGCGCTCGGACTGAGCGGAGACCCCCATCGGCTCGGACTGAGCGGGACCCTCTGGCGCGGAGCGCTCGGACTGAGCGGAGACCCCCATCGGCTCGGACTGAGCGGGACCCCCTGGCTCGGACTGAGCGGAGACCCCCATCGGCTCGGACTGAGCGGGACCCTCTGGCGCGGAGCGCTCGGACTGAGCGGAGACCCCCATCGGCTCGGACTGAGCGGGACCCTCTGGCGCGGAGCGCTCGGACTGAGCGGGACCCTCTGGCGCGGAGCGCTCGGACTGAGCGGAGACCCCCATCGGCTCGGACTGAGCGGAGACCCCCATCGGCTCGGACTGAGCGGGACCCTCTGGCGCGGAGCGCTCGGACTGAGCGGAGACCCCCACCGGCTCGGACTGAGCGGGACCCTCTGGCGCGGAGCGCTCGGACTGAGCGGAGACCCCCACCGGCTCGGACTGAGCGGGGCCCTCTGGCGCGGAGCGCTCGGACTGAGCGGGGCCCCCCACCGGCTCGGACTGAGCGGGGCCCTCTGGCGCGGAGCGCTCGGACTGAGCGGGGCCCCCCACCGGCTCGGACTGAGCGGGGCCCTCTGGCGCGGGGCGCTCGGACTGAGCGGGGACCCCCACCGGCTCGGACTGAGCGGGGCCCATGGGCTGAACGGGGCCTACATAGTGAGGCACCGGATGCGTAGGCTGGGACCGCGGAACAGGGCACACTGCTACTTTATTGAGCAGCAGGGGCTGCTCGGGGACTAGCCGAGGTGCAGGGGACTGCGTGGAAGCAGGCCGGGAGACGACTGGCTGCGTGGAAGCAGGCCGGGAGACGACTGGCTGCGTGGAAGCAGGCCGGGAGACGACTGGCTGCGTGGAAGCAGGCCGGGAGACGACTGGCTGCGTGGAAGCAGGCCGGGAGACGACTGGCTGCGTGGAAGCAGGCCAGGAACTAGCTGACACTGGGGACCGAGGAAGAGCTACTGGAACTGACTGAGAGTGGAGTGGACAGGGAGCGACAGGGGCTGGGGCTGACTGAGTGCTAGGGAGAGCGACAGGGGCTGGAGCAGACTGAGTGCGAGGGAGAGCTACAGGGGCTGGAGCAGACTGAGTGCGAGGGAGAGCTACCGGGGCTGGAGCAGACTGAGTGCGAGGGAGAGCTACAGGGGCTGGAGCAGACTGAGTGCGAGGGAGAGCTACAGGGGCTGGAGCAGACTGAGTGCGAGGGAGAGCTACAGGGGCTGGAGCAGACTGAGTGCGAGGGAGAGCTACAGGGGCTGGAGCAGACTGAGTGCGAGGGAGAGCTACAGGGGCTGGAGCAGACTGAGTGCGAGGGAGAGCTACAGGGGCTGGAGCAGACTGAGTGCGAGGCAGCGCTGCTGGCTGCGTGGGAGCAGCCTGAGGGCTAGGGAGATCTGGCTGCGTGGAAACAGAGAGGTGAGAGCTAGCTGACACTGGGGCCTGAGAGGGAGCTGACTGAGAGGGCACTAAAACAGCTGACACGGGGAACCGAGGGAGAGCGACTGGAGCTAGAGCTGACTGAAGGCGAGAGAGAGCGACTGGAGCTAGAGCTGACTGAAGGCGAGAGAGAGCGACTGGAGCTAGAGCTGACTGAGACCCTGCTGCTGCAGCTAACACAGAAGACCGATGCGAAGGCTTGGACCTGGCTGCCCCCACCCGCGGAACAGGTACGGGTGCAGAGGTCAGCCCGTCCGTGGCTGCCCCCACCCGCGGAACAGGTACGGGTGCAGAGGTCAGCCCGTCCGTGGCTGCCCCCACCCGCGGAACAGGTACGGGTGCAGCGGTCAGCCCGTCCGTGGCTGCCCCCACCCGCGGAACAGGTACGGGTGCAGGGGAAGCTGGAGCTAAGGGAGCTGGAGCAGGGTGAGCAGAGGGAGCTGGAGCTAACTGAGGGGTCTGGGACTGCGACTGAGGGGGAGCTGGAGCTACAGCTGACTGGGAACACTGCGACTGAGGGGGAGCTGGAGCTACAGCTGACTGGGAACACTGGGAAGAAGCTAAGGGAACTGACAGGAGTGGCTGAGAGGCTGCAGCAGTGGTCTGTGGTGCTGGCTGTAGGTGAAGGGTGGTGATTACAAAGTCTTTCACTAACCCGTGCAAGGAGTCCAACAGCCAAGGGAAACTGGCAATCAGGTCTTGAAGCCTGGTGGTGATGGCTTCCTGTTCCTCCTTACACGGGTCAGATAACAAGTCCAAACATAATCGGTCCACTCTTCGGATCAGAATTTTCCTGCTCTCCTCTGAGAGGGAGGAAGCAGCAGAGTACATGACGGGCTGAAGTTGCTCTTTCTGCTCCCGCGGCGATTCTCTCTGATGCTGCCGGGAGCTTGGTCTTCCTCCGTCAGCAGCAGGCAGTGGTGACGCGGAAGTGGTGGGAGGCCAAGGACCCCTGTGACCCAGGAATCGGAAAAATGACTCCTCTGGAGTCATTCCGGGCGCCGGCTCCAGGAAAACGTCTCTCCGCTTCCTCCGGTATCTCGTCCTCCGTGGCTGCGGTGACTGCTGAGAAAAGGAGGGACCAGCAAGCGGAGTGACAGGTGAGGGAGCGGCCGGCGCCAAAAACAGTCCGCCCACGCGGCAGACCTGCGGTTTAGGCGGGGGCGGTGAGCGGCGTCGCCGGGGACCGTTCAAAAAAGCTGGTCCCCCCAGCGCCAGGCGAGTGCCGTTGTAGCAGCCGGAGCTTGCAGGGTCTTGAGTTTGGTTGCGTCGTTCTGTCATGGCCGGGGAGGAAATGGACGAGGAATGGCTGACACGAAGGACTCCAGAAGTCAGCGTAACATAAAAGGGATTTATTTCAACGGGGAAAAAACAAATACAAAAACCGTGGAAGGAGACGACGGGCAGACCCAGGGAACACAGGAACACAAGAACACAGGAATACAGGAACACACGGACACACAACGTCAACGACGCAACAGAGAACAAAACAAAACTGAGGGCTTAAGTACACACTGGGTAATCAGGGCAAGAGGAAACAGCAGGGAACAACAGGTGAGGCAAATGAAACTAATTACACAGGGGAAGCAAAGCTGAACACAAAGCACAGGAAAACCAGACTGTCAAAATAAACAGGAAGTGACAAACCAAGGAACATACTGACTAAACACGGGGAACAGGCACAGACTCAGGACAGAGACGCAGACATATCACAACACTAGGAAATAAACTAACACAAAACGCTGGGCCAACGGCCCAGGACATGACAGTTTGTGTAAATATAAATGGCTGAAGCTATAAGAGCCGTAACAAGACCTCATATAGAGTAGAGCCTGCATCAGAAAAAAGAGATAATAGCACCTTCAGGTGACTGTTTGTTGTGATTTGGTGCTATATAAATAAAATTGAATTGAATCAGTGATATCAGATAATCAGTTATACCAGATACAACATGAAAAGAAGGAGCTAGGTTACAGGGTGGTTGCAAAGCATCTTGCAGATGCAGAGAAACTGCTGGCAGGCTCAAGGAGCATAAAATGGGCCTTATATGAGATTTGCCAATTGGATGTGCATCAGCTGAGCCATCATCTCATGTGTCCCAGCATTTAGGTCACCTAATCTGCAGATTTCAATATCCATCAATATTGTTATATGGAGTAAGCCTCATGTATAAAGGTATGTACTGTAACTGTAGCAGAGTAAATAGATGATAGACGGTTTTCTAGTATTACTGACCACTATAAGGCACTTTACACTGCAAACCATACCCTTTCATACATACTTGTACATATAGCACTCTTCCTATGAAAAACACATAATTGTTGCATTGAGGGCCGTTTTGGGGACTTCATATCTTATCCAAGGGCATTTCATTATGCACACAGGCAGATCAAACCACCAACCTTCCAATTATTGAACAACCCATTCAGCCCCCTGAGCCAGTATCTGCATAGCTTTTACCGTGGGGAACCCAAGTGGCCTCTAGATGGCTTATTGTCATCCACATACCATCTGCTATCAAACAAAGACCTTACATTTGCACTGATATAATATATTCTATATCCAGATAGCTTGTGTGGATGAGGAAAGTGCAAGATGTAAATGCACGAAGAATTTAGATTATTATTTAGATTAAAACGCGATCAAATCACATAGATCACATTTGGATGTCTGGTTCACACTGTAATTGGATCTCAGGTGGGTGAAAGAAAAAGACACAAAGTGGAGAGTTTTCACCTCACATTCACCTTTTCATGAAGAAATCTCTATCAGTCATACCAAGCAGATCCTTTCATACGTTCCAATACAGAAAGTGTATCACAAGCTTATTTCGTTATCCTGTGTTGTCTTATCTTGTATGCCTCACTGACATGTAAAGTTTTTGTATTTCTTGTGTAAACAGTTGTATAGATATAATTTAAAGATGTAATCCCCGGTCACTGGTCTATTTCGGTTCTAGCAGCTGCTATGGAAACTCAAATCAGTGCAATAAGCTGATCCATCCCGAGTGCAATTACAATATTAAATCTGCGCATGTAATTGTGTTGCCTCTGGAGAGTTGCTCATACTTATTTCTCAACAAATCACATTTATGCTGTTTCTTCCCTGTCTGCAGTTGGACGTTATGAAGGTCTTTACAAGGTAATAAATATTTAAATGATCTGAAAAAAAAAAAAAATCACACATGGCAGAAGAGTTCATCTTTAAAGCCTAATGATGCAAAGCCTAATTTGAGGATGAGTGTTTTCTCCCTCCCTTACTCTGCTTTCATCTAATACGCATGCTTTCCACACAAATGCGGTACTATTGTGTCAGATGAATGATGCCGAGGGATTTAATTAGATTGTGGATTGGAGTAAGGACTGCAACCATTTTCACATATTATTCAATGAGACTAATTAATTACACAAATCTTTTATCGAATCAATTCCTAAAATTGCTCAATTCCTGTCTGCTTTACCAGAGAACAGGGGCACATGGGATCCAATCAGAGGTGGGGGAGTTTATAAACGTGTTGTGATGATACTGCTGATGATAAGCAGGGTAATCTTCATTAGATATGCTTTATGAGTTGCTGTGCATCTTTGCTCAGCCCCAAACTTACCTCTTAAATCTATAACATAAACAGTACATACACCAACAGAGTGATGCCTGTCATCATCATCAATCATGCCCGTATTACAAGATCAACAACATTCATTCATTTTCAACCCTCATTTACCAGGAGACAAGAATGTCAGATTCATCTGAATGCACACAAGCTCACACACACACATACACACACACACACACACACAACCGGATAATCATACCAACACACCACACCTCCTTCACAGACACACCTGCGGTGCACAGCTGTAAATATCTTTTGGCCTGTTTTACATCCACATCCCGTCAGCTGTGTTCATACATCATGAAATTTGTACCTTGAAATTATATTAATAGGTATTTCTATGGTATTTTCTGATGGTTATGAACTGCATATACATATACAGTAGACGTGCCTCACCACAAAAAGAATTAGGACACTCTGTTGTGTTTATGTTTTGGGTAGTACACTATAGTTTGAGATAAATGCAGTATTGTGCAAAAATCTTGAGCCACTTCTTATTTCTTTTACTAGGAAACTGGGAAATAGAGTTGTGGTCAGAACTTTACGTACACTTTTCATGGGCATGAATGTCATGGTGCTTTGGGGCTTTTAGTGCTTTCATTGAACTGTACTTTTTTCAGACTAGAATGCATCTTTAGTGAATTTAAGAGACAACTGTACAATTCTAATAAGCTTGCCAGTTAATATTTGGTATGAGAACCTTTATTCTTCAACACAGCCTAAACGCTCTAAGGCAGTTTTCTTGTAGTTTTCAGGAATAGTTCTCCGGACTTCTTGAAGGACATTCCAAAGTTTGGATGTTGGCTGCCGTTCCCAGACTGGTTCAGTAATGTTGAGGTCTCTCTGGGGAACAGTCCACGACTGATGGTGTCCCATTGTGTGCTTTTCTTTTACTGCACTGGCAGTGTGTTTGAGATCATTGTCATGCCAAAACATGAAGCCATTCCTAATTAGATGCTTTGCAGATGGCATTGCATTGGAGGATCAAAATCTGACCTCACGTTGTTGTTTTCATAATTCCATCAATTTTGACAACATTCCCGACACCACCGGCGGAAGTGCAGCCCAAACCGTGACAGAGACACTACGGTGTTTTACAGATGGCTGCAGACCCTCACTCCTCACCTCCTCTGTACATATTGATTATAATTTGAACCAAAAATTTCAAATTGGATTCTTCACTCCATAAGACCTGTTGCCACTGATTTTTCAGTCCAGGTTTCTTTGGCGTACCTCAGCCTTTCCTCCCTGTTTCCCTTCCTTAAGAATGGCTTGTTGACAGCCACCCTTTCATTGATTCTTTTCATTGATGGTTCTTCAGGAGATGATCAACTGACAGCCCAGATCCATCTCTCAGGTCCTCTGTCAGCTCTTTGCTGGATTTTCTTTCCCTATTTCTTAAGGACATTTCCACAAACTACACAGCGCCTTCTGTGTGTATAATTTTTGCCATGTTGAAAAAAATTATACACACAGTTTTTATTGCTGCAATTATTGTGTAGCCCTCTATTTCAAAATCAACAGCTCTCTCAAAGTTGTAATTCAGCATGGCTATTTTGTCAGCTGTTCAAATACTATAGTGGCCGCACACAGTTCTCAGCAATAAGTGGTTATATTAAACATCAGATTTTCCCTTTGTTTGAGTGTATTTGTTTGAATAAGTTAATAACTTCTAGAACACAACATGCAGACATACAAACCCAGACTAGTGATTTTCACACACACACACACACACACACACACACACACACACACACACACACACACACACACACACACACACACATTCAGGCTCGGGATGAAACGAGATAGTTTGGTAGGTAATTGCAGCTCGTCTCGCCTGTGGAGTGAGGTGAAACGTAGGTCAGCTGAGGCTGGACACATGAAAGAGTGTGAGCGGGAAACAAGTACGTGTTTGAGTATTTGTGCGTATGTATGTTGTGTGGTAGACTGCAAGAGAAACGTCTGTCTGTAAGTCACTTTAATCTAAGAAAGAAGCAGACAGAGCCCTTTGGTTAGAGAGGGCTGGGAAAAGTAAGGAAATGGATAATGCATTTGGAAGAAGAGAATAAAAAAAGCAAGGGAGACAATGGAGAACTGAAAATAATATAAAGCAATATAGAGACAGAGGACAAAAGACCTTGACAGAGAAAAGGAAAAAAGAAAAGGGAGGACAGGAGGACTAGAGGAAGTTTATCAGAGTGGATCTCTGTGTGAAAGATTGACTCTGATCCCAGGGCATAGTGCAGTGCCATTTTGTCAGACGCCACCTGCATCTCCCCATTACACACAAGGCGTCCTCTGGTATTTGTGCTTTGATGCACCAGCCGTGACAGTATTGAAATTTTACTCAGCACAAATGGTACTGAAGGTCCCTAAAGTCTTACTGTAATTTCACCAACAAGCTGCTTGTGGAATTTACAAATTAAATATCAGATGTGAAAAATACCAGAAAAAATATCCAACCAAAGAAAAGAAAAAACCCAGTCTAAACTTTCCCATTCACAGAACTCCCTTTGCCATAATATTAGCTACCTGCTGGAGACTGTACCGGTGAAAACAAAAGGGTCAAGCCTTTAGAAGTTGAAGTTGTTTCAAAAGGACTGTACATTTTTAGATGGTCTGATAAATGGTCTCTAAATTAAACTTAACTACTTGTAGTAACTCAGCATGAATTTATGGAGTTCTTGAGAGAAAAAGCAGGAATAAACATTCCGATGATGATATTTGTACAATAAATAAGTATCACTGGTCTATGCAGTGTGCAGTCTGAAGTCATTTTTTAATGTTTGCTTGTTCTATTTCCAAAAGCAGTACAAAGGAAAAGAGAAGCAAAATAATTTTCAGGTTCACAATGTTTGATGGTGGATCATTATCCAATCAGTGTGAAACAGGTTTACAGCTCACCTGGTGCATCTCAGTTGATCCATAAACTGAGCTGCACCAGGTATGAAGAAGGACATGAGTTATGAAACAGCTTGGTGAAGTGAAGACCTTTATTCTGAGGTGAAGGGCACTGTTACAAAACCAAAGAACAGAGACAAACTGAAGAATTGGGTCTGAACTGGAAAAGTAGCCAAAAAAGGGCGGCTTTACAGCCACTGAAACAGAACACAAGGAGACTGAGATTGATTTTGAAGACTTACAGTATTGAGAATGAACTAGTAAAGGATTCAAAGAGAGGAGAGAATGGTCTAATCTTGGTCTTTAAAAGGACAAGAGCAAAATAGCAAGAAGAAAGTTGCAGATTTCTGAGTGTCAGGCTTAGCAGATGTTTCCTGGGGGAAAAAAGCCATCCATCCATCCATTCATCCATCCATCCGTCCAGACCTAAACTTGCATATCTCGAGATGTCAAGATATGGGATTTAAACTGGTTTATATATTAATATATATTATATATGTATAGTTGCCAAGTTTGCATGAAATTAAAGACATATTTAGAGTAAATTTTGAACTGGCACAAGAAAAATCAAATCAAAGTTTATTTGTCACATGCATGGTCGTACAAGGTACAACTAGCAGTGAAATGCTTTGGCGACTATCCTTACACCATAGCACAAGATGAAGATATAAATAGGATTATTTAAAAAATATAATCAAGATATTCTCAGAATGTACACTGAGATAAAATGAAAGTGGAATCATTAACAAAATATAGTCAAAATAAAATATAAAATGTAACAAAATATACACACTAAAATATAATATAATATATATGTATTCCATCAGCTGTCCTGATTCAGGGCCTGAATAGCCTTTGGAAAGTATCTCCTCCTCAGCCTCTCTGTGTTAGCCTTCAGGGAGCAAAAACGCTTCCCTGACCTCAACAAAGAGTCCATAGTTGGGATGGCCGGGGTCTTTCATGATCTTTCTGGCTTTGGTCTGGCACCGCCTGTAGTAGATGGTCTGCAGGTCAGGAAGTTCAGTCCGAATGATGCGTTCTGCTGAAAGCACCAATCATTGAAGAGCTTGTCTGTCCTGCTTGGTGCTCTTCCCAAACCAGAATATAATGTTCCCCGTGAGGTTGCTTTCAGTGGTGCAGGTGTAGAAGTTCTGCAGTACCTTGGAGGGCAGTCTGAAGTCTCTTAGATGTCTGAGGTGGTAGAGATGCTAGCGAGCCTTCTTTGCTGTGGCAAGACCACGACAGGTCCTGCGAGATGTGTACTCCGAGGTGCTTGAAGCTGTCTACTCTTTCTACTGGGGCTCCATTGATCTGGACAGGCTGATAGCACCACTCCTGCTTCCTGCTGCGGCCCACAATCAGCTCCTTTGTCTTGCTGACATTGAGCAGAAGATTATTGTCCTGGCACCAGTTTTCCAAGTGTTTAATGTCCTCCAGGTTTAATCTCCTCCCTGATCTCATCATTGTCTGAGATCAGGCCCACCACTACAGTGTCATCAGCAAACTTCACAATGGTGGTAGAGCTGGAAGTGGCCTTGCAGTCATGGGTGTATAGTGAGTAAAGCAGGGGGCTCAAGACGCAGCCCTGAGGGGCACCAGTGCTGAGGGTGAGGGTGGATGAGACATGATTGCCCACCCACACTATTTGTGGTCTGTCTGTTACACTGTAAACTCGGATAAGTTGAATCTACTTTAAAAAAAAACAAGGTAACTCATTGCCCTGAATTTTTTAAGTAATGAAAAAGTTGAATAAATGCAGGGGGCTATGTTCAATGTACTTGAGGCCCTTTTCTAATTGACCAAACTTATCTTTATAGTTCATGAAAAAATAAAATGTCTTTTGATCAATCAATTCCCCCATCCTTTTCATGGGGGGTGGGTGGTGGGGATGGGGGGGCTGGAGCCTATCCCACTTGACAAGGAAGTAAGATTGCAGGATGTAATCATGTGTTTGAACTCAAACACATGATTACAATAAGATAGACCATCAAAAAGTACAGTCTACTCAGCATTAACAAGTAATGTTCACATTAGGTAATTTTAAGTAATATGAACTCAGTATTTTTAAGTGGAATCAAAATCTGGGTTTACAGTGTAGAAAGTTGGAGATCCAGTCACACAGGGATGGATGGAGTCCAAGATCATCCAACTTGGTGGTGAGTATGAAGGGAATAGTAGTGTTAAATGCTGAGCTGTAGTCGACAAACAGCATTTTAACATGATTACCCCTCCTAATGTCCAGGTGGGTCAGTGTGGTGTGAAGCAGATGAGCAATTCTATCATCAGTGGAGCGGTTGTGATGTTATGCAAACTGCATAGGGTCCATGGTGTCTGGCAATGAAGAAGTGATACTATAAAAACTATGGACAAGTAATCACCAAGCAGTATGTTTTTTCCTGAACTTTACATCATACTGTATAAACCACACAGGATATCTAAAATGAAAACTATCAGTCATTACTTGAAATTTTACCCTATCTGTAAAATAGCCAATGAATTTGTTTGCAGTATCTTGTTGATTCTTTGAAAAAGTGTCACTTAGCTTCTCATATTTAAATACTGAATGGGGAAATGAAACAAAGCAAAAAACAGTGAGGGGCGAGAGAGGAGAGGGATTACTGGTAATTGAAAGATAAAATGGTAATCATCCAGAAGGGGCAAAAGATTGGAGCTCTCCTTTTTCATTTAGGTGATCGACACATGGGAGCAATAGAGATGGTGAGAAAGAGAGAACAGAGAGCTCAGTGGAGGAGAGAAATAAAGGAAGAGGAAATAGAGAAAAGTGTGAGAGACAACTGGACAGGGGAAGAAAAGAGTGATTTGCTCAAATTCCACTTTTCTACTGCTCATCTTTCTTCATAATAGAACTGTCAAATCAAAGTAGAGCTTAACGACAAGCTGCTCCCCTGCCTCTCGCTCTTTACTCCTCTTTCTGCTATTCTCACTTCTCTTACTCTCACATTCCTGTGATTCTGTTCGGGTAAGTCTCTAACCACTTTGAGAAAATATTACTAAAAATTATGTGTCTTAAAATTTACATGATGTTATTTTGTTACCTTTTGCCACTGCTTTAAAATTCCTCTACATCGCTTTGTTTTTGCTGTGTCCCTGCTCTCCTTGGCTTCCTGTTTTATCCTCTGTGTATAGTATTACTGGATTCCTCTCTTCCTCCTCTGCTCATGTATTTTTATCTGTAATCCTGCTTAATTTTCTCCCTCTTTAGTGTATGGAAATTTTGCCCTTAAACAGCGCTGGCTGTCATGGATCTGAATATTTGATTTAGGATATCGCCCACTTTCATGATGAAAATAAACTTAAACAGACTTCAACCTGCAGTATTGTTGTCAACCTGAGAACACACCAAACGCCTTCCATCTACAGTCTGAAATTAAAGGTCAGTTTGTTAATTTGAAACATTAAAGATCAGCATTCATTCATGACTGTAAAAACTGAATCCAAATATGCCCCCTGTACTCAAACATGAACAGAATAGAGTTTTCATCCCCAAATGACTGACAACACACCCAACACTAACAAGCTTGTTTTTCAGTTTTTGGATACTTATTCAAAGCATTTAAACTGTGACTTGTGAGCCTTTTTTTTTCTCCTTTTTTTTTTTAACTGCCCTAACAGACCTGCCAAGATAATGAGAGTAGGAGGAATTGCATCTTCCTATCATGGCTCCCCCCTCCTGCTTTTCAATTCCTCTCTTTGAGGGGTTCATATGGATAAAAACATTATGAAAAATATTCTCTCTGTGAATCATTCTTTCTGTTGCTTGCGCTCTCCGACACACTTTGCTGCAGGTTCTCACAGAGAGAATGATTCGTCTCTCTTTCTTTCTTCATTTGTCTTCACTGTGGGCTGGCAAAAGAAAAATGCCATAAAGGAATGTTCTCAATTTTTCTCCTCTTGCTGTCTTCCATGCTTGTCCTTTATTTCCTTTTTTTCATTTACACATGTCCTCAGGAATCTTCTAGAAGACAAATGAATATTTTTTTTGTTTGTTTGTTTATTTGTTTGGTGGAATTTTCATCCAGGTACTGCACATTGTAGGTCTTTGTAAAGGTCGTGACCATACATGCATTTTCTACCACTTATCCAGGTTCAGATCATAGTTCATGAACCCTGAAACTGGCTTGAAGATGATACATTAAAAAAGTGTAGTGCCAGATATACAAACATGAAATGGGCAACTAAAAAAACAAACTTAGACTTTCTGTGCAGACAAGACCTTCCCATGCTTCAGGAATCTGCACAGGCTCATAAAGCATCATCATCATAATTTTCTCATATCCCTCGTTTGCCACAGAATTAAAACCACTTAGCTAATATTGTGTTTTGTGGATCTAATAGTTCGCATTCACTGATGAGTTTCAGTTTTTCTCAACTGGAAACATAGTTTCTAAAGATGGCTGATTTTAAGTAGTCCAGGCTGCGAATGGTAAAATAAAGCATGTTGCTAAAGTTGGTCACAATGCAATGCTGTAAGAAAATGTCATAACTTAAATGTAGTGTGACACACGCTATTTTGCCTCATCAGCAGCAGTTGATGAATACTAATTCAGTCCATTGTCATCATGCCAGAAGTTAGCATACTTGTTTTGTTCCTTAGTCCTGTAACCTTTTAAACTTCTATTTCAGTCCCCTTGTTTGCAGGGTGTGTGATTCACTGGGGTACTCACTGTCTTATGGTTTCTTCCCACACTAAGAGTGCACAAAAAAACAAGGTAAAGGAATATTTTTTTATTATTTTGTGCATTCGGGGCACCTCTCTGTGTGTGATATTGTGTTGGAACTGCAAAATCAAAAGCTGTGGTGTGCATACTCAGCTGCTGTACTTATGTGTGTGCTCCAGTTCTGACATATAAATGCCATCCCAGAGAGTAGCCTGAGGATGAGAACTGGATCCAGGTTATTCATTCATATTGGAGGATTGGGGGAAGCAAAAAAAAGAGAGAGGTGAGAGGAATGTGCTGAAAAAAGGAAGAAGGTGAGCAGGAGAAACTGGAGTCAGCGTGGTGGTTTGAGAAAAACAAAGCAAAGAAGAAACAAAACTTGATAAGGGGATGTGGAGTGCAAAAACAAAAGGAAGGAGGAAGGCAAAATTCAGATGCAGAGATGAGGTTATGGGAAATATTTCAAGGAAGAAGTAGGACTAATGTTTGATCAGCTGAGACATAAGTTTTCCATTTATCCACGATGCCTAAAACACTCCCATTGTGTTAAGTCCCTTCCATCCTCCTATTATAATTTCCAGAGGACTCAGATGCATGATTCATATTTTATATTTGCTGACTGCTGGAGACAGTGTGTGTCTTTATATCAGAATTACACAGCTGCATAACTCATAGTTACATAATGGTGACTACCCAAAAATCATAATGAAACCGAAATTTTATTTGAATCTAGACGTGTATGTACTAATAAAATGAAGCAGAAGTTTCTGTGTGTCCCAGTGTGATTAGCTCTTCTACCAGCATCACTTTGTTACACTGTTTGTTTAGGTTCAAGTTAAAAATAAAAAGTCTTCCAGCTTTAAAATAGGAGACATACTGGTGACCAGTGTTGGGTAATGTTACTTTTAAAAGTAAATTGTTAGATTACAAGGCTACTTCAACTGAAAAATAATCATAAATATTTTTTTGTATTACCAAAAATAAACATTTTATATGTGCCTGTTGGTTATATTGCCCAGGGTCTTTAGTTGTCACGGTCCTTGCGTTTGGTGGTGTTTTGGAACTGTTTATTATTAGGTTTTGATTTGGGTTTGGTTTTACTGTAGCGCCTGTTAGGTTTTTGATGCATTTTAGGATGAGTTTGGGGTTCCACTTTTGCTAATTCATAAGAACAGTCACCTGAATATTATAAGGCACAAACCCAACAATGTTAGAGGGAAAACCCCAACAATCAAACAATCCTCTATAAGCAATTATGTGGGGTGTTATTACTCTTACTGCAGCATTTAGGATCAGCTGATGACTTTTCAGGGAACTTTTAGAAAAGCCTGATAATAATGAATCATAGTATCCCAGTAATACTGAAACAGATGTTTCAGTCACTTTGAAGTTGGATGTTTCTGATTTTAGCAATATTGTGGAGAGGAAATAAGACTACATACACTATATTGCTAAAAGTATTCACTCACTTATTTAAATCATAGAATTCAGGTGTTCCAGTCATTTACATGATCACAGGTGTATAAACTAAGCACCACTGGACTCTAGAGCAGTGGAGACGTGTTCTCTGGAGGGATGAATCACACTTCTCCATCTGCCAATCTGAGGGAGGAGTCTGGGTTCGGCGGTTGCCAGGGGAACGGTACCTGTCTGCCTGCATTGTGCCAAGTGTAAAGTTTGGTGGAGGGGGGGTTATGGTGTGGGGGTGTTTTTCAGGAGTTGGGCTCGGCCCCTTAGTTCCAGTGAAAGGAACTCTTAATGCTTCAGCATACCAAGACATTTGGGACAGTTTGATGCTCCCAACTCTGTGGGAACAGTTTGGGGATGGCCCCTTCCTGTTCCAACATGACTGCACACCAGTGCACAAAGCAGCTCCATAAAGACATGGATGAGCCAGTTTGGTGTGGAAGAACTTGACTGGCCTGCGCAGAGTCCTGACCTCAGCCTGATAGAACACCTTTGGGATGGATTAGAGCGGAGACTGTGAGCCAGGCCTTCTCTCCAACATCAGTGTCTGACCTCACAGATGTGCTTCTGGAAGAATGGTCAGAAATTCCCATAAACATTCCTAAACCTGTGGAAAGCCTTCCCAGAAGAGTTGAAGCTGTTATAGCTGCAGAGGGTGGGCCCACATCATATTAGACCCTCTGGATTAAGAATGGATGTTCATATGTTCATATGTGTGAAGGCAGATGAGCGAATACTTTTGGTAAAGCAGTGATTTGTTTAATGAGTACATTGAAGGACAAAGTTAATTCCAAGATATCCTCAGTGTTTATGCCAAAGTACTGCTATTCACAGTATCTAGTTGGACATTATGTTTCTAAGATTTTTAGGGCCAAGTAAACAGTTCTGTTTGGATTTAGAAGAAAATGACAGGACATCCAGGCCTTTGTGTTTTTAAGACATGCCTGCAGTTTAACTTTGTGTCATCTGGCTTCATAGATAAATATAACTGGGTCTCATCTGCATAGCAATGAAAATATATTCCATATCTTCTAATAATATTGTCTAAGGGAAGGCATTGGTCCCAACATAGAACCTGATGACTCACTTTTCAGTGTGAAGAAGACATAAATTGGAATATATCAAATAGATACAATTTAAGCCAGTGTAGGGCAGTTCCTTTGGTGTATTCCAGTTTATTAAAATGCTGTAATCAGCTGTGTGAATGGTGCTGCACTGAGGTTTAGCAGGACAAGCATGGACATTGTCAGAGGCCATAACATCATTTGTGACTCTCATAGGTACTGTTTCTGTGTTATGACGAACTCGAAATCCGGACAGAAACTCTTAAAATAAACCATTTCTTTCCAGATGATCAGTTAGCTGTTTTACAACTACTCTTCCCAGAATTTTGAAATAGCGGGAAGGTTTGAAGTTGGATCAAGTAAGGACTTTTTAAGTATAGTTTATTTACAGCCACCTTAAAAGCCTGTGGCACAAAGTCTAATAGAGATAAAGTGACCATATTTAAAGTGAGGTATTAATCAAAGGTAAGACTTCTTAATACAGTATTGCAGGAATGGGGTCTAACAGACGTGCTGATGGTTTGGAGGAAGTAATTATTGAAGTTATTTGGGAAAGATCAGAGTTAAGTGGTCTAAATCAATATCAGTTATTAAAGCTGCTGTACTTCTGTGGGAAGGCTATGAATATTTTTGCCTTTTGATAAAAATTTCATTTGTGAAGAACTTCATTAATTACTCGTTAAACCTAAACCCAGAGCTCTACGGAGCTCCGGCTCTTTGACAGTGCTGAAAAGAGTGGTTCTTCCTATTTTCCCACATCAGTGATGAATAATAACATGTCAGAGGGTGTTTTTTTATACAGTAACAAGATATTTTCTCCAGTCCAAATGAAGGTCTTCTAAATTAGAACATTTCCTCTCCAGTCTACAAATTATCTGCTTTAAGTGTCACACATACTGAGTTTATAACACTATTAACAAAATAACCGACCTCTGTGGGAGTAAAATCCAAGTAGCTGCTCTGCATTGTGTTGGCACATGATACTGAAGAAAATAACAGAAGGAACCATTTTGTTAAATATAGTCACAACACTTTCAGATGGACACTATTGTACATTTAATAGGTACAAAGAAATGCTCAGATAAAAGAGGAAATAGTGTTAAATGTTCAGCTTCTATTCTACATCAGGACAAGATCAAGAGTGTAAATAAAATGGTGAGTGGACTTGCTCATGTTTGAGAACTGAATCTAATAATGAATTAAATGCAGTGTTTAGGGTGTTATTTTTGACATCTACATGAATGTTAAAGCAGAATTATTTTATCTGAACTGAGCACGAAATCAGATAAAAATCTGAGTGAGGGAGACACAGATGATAAATAATAATAAATAAAACTGGCTTTTTTGCTTTCCAGTTAGGATGTGCAAGACTACAAGTAAAGCTTTCAAATTAATAATAACTATCCTCAGCCTGTGCTATAGTGACAATGTGACTTGGGGGTTTTGACTAATCTAAACGAATGTATTCTTCCTACTGCAACAGGTAAGGTAAAATAATTCAGCCATTTATTGTTGACGGCGACTTGGAAGAGATGTTCAATAATGTTCAGTAATCCACATTTAATTGTTTTGCCTTTGGTGCTGTCAGTAATTACATTATTTTTTCTTTGTGATTTTTTTTTTTATGTTGAGTTTTTTTGTGGGGTAGAGGCTGCAGAGAAGATACAAGGAGGCATGTAAGAGTACAACTCTGCTTCCTGGTCTTACAGCCATAGCAGCCTGAGCTCATCTGATCTCAGAAGTTAAGCAGGGTTAGGCCTGCTTAGTACTTGGATGTGATACTGCCTGGGAATACCAGGTGCTGGGGTTTTGGTGGCTCAGGAGATAGAGCGGGTCATCTACTAATCAGAGGGTCGGTGGTTCAATCCCTTGCTCTTCCAACCTGCATATTGAAGCATCTTTTGGCAACATACTGAACTCCCGAGTTGCCCCCAGTGTGTCTGCTGTATGTAAGTCTGTGTGAATGTTAAAAGTACTTGTGTGAATGAAGCTTGTAGTAAGAGAGTGTTGTGTTTAAATTGAGTAGAAAAGTCCATTTACCATGTTTTGTTTTTAGAAAAAAGAGCTGCACCTGTTACACCCCTGAGGTGTGACGAGTTGATGTTTCCTCACTGAGAAATAAGTCAAGAAGTCAACTTATTGAAACATACACAATTTACAATTATCAAATGAAACATATTTACATTTGGATACACATTGGTACACAAAGGAACTTGCCATGGCCATTGGCCGGACCTAACTTATGAGCGGGACTCACAAAAATACACACTCTGCAAAACTCTTAACTTGTATGCACAGTCGCTTGATATTCAAAATAGTATTAATGAGGCAGAGATCTTGATCTAACTTTGCAATTCCTGTGCTCCACCTACTGGTCAACTACGGGAAGACAGCTTCATTAACATCAAGCAAAGTGACACCCCCAAACAGGCCCGAGAACATTAGCTGCCGCGGCCATCTCGGTCATGGTGGCCCATTACTAGCCACCCTCAATACCAGACAAACAATAACTGACAACACTGTAACTCAACACATGAACATCAGCATGAACAGTCCCATGAGTCTTTGCTCTGGTGGCACCTCCCCCTTGGCTGCCACAATATATTTCACTCATTGTGGTATTACCACACACTGAAAATGTACCTGTAGGGGAGAAATAATTAGAAGTATGACGAGCTGGTGTTTTCTCCCTCAGAACTTTTACTCAGATTTTCCTCAGGTAAGTGGGTGGAAACAAAAGCAGTCGATGTCAGACCACCCAATTCAGACTTCATTTTGCAGAACACCTTCCAACTCTATTTTTTTAAACAATAACAAATTAAATAAACAGCAAATCAATTAAAGACTTTAGCTTTAACCCCTTGTTTCAACAAGATGAGTTTTTACTGCTTTTAAACCATCCTTAAACACATATTATAAATTGTTTCATAACTTTATCATTTTAACCTGATCACAAGATTTTAATATTACAGACCATATTATTTTAACACACACCATCCAAACTGGGACGGATGCTGTTTTTCCAGACCAGGATTTCCCCAGAAAGTTGTCCAATTATCTTTAAGCCTGCATTGTTTTGTGGACACCAGTTAGCTGTCCCGGTGTTTTGGCGCAGTTTCACACTGATTCTGTATTCATTTTTGTGCTCTGAATGACACAACCAGGTGTCATTACTGCAAACTTGAATTACATTATTATTTTTTAGCAGTTTTATGCTTATCCTTAACCTGAAGCTTTACATTTGATTCAGTCTCTCCTGCTCTGGCTTTAACTGTGGTTGTCGGAGTGTTTTAAGTCTCTGCAGTATTCTCATATTTGCTCCTCCCTCTGTCTCCTCCATCTTTCAGCACATTTTCTTCTTTTTCGTGTGAATGCGACATCTTCTTGTTTCTGTGTTTTTGTCTTTTTCCTGTTTTAATTTGAAGGTTCGTTTCGTTCATCTCCTGTTTGATTTCCCTTGATTAGCTGATTGTTTTCGACTGGTGTCATTTACTTTGACCCTCATTTTGCTCCACACCTGTCTGTCCTCCCCAATTAGTTCTCAAAGCATTTATAGTCTTGTCACCTCTTTGTCAAGATATCTGTTGAGCAGTGACGTGCGGTGAGGGTCGTGACTGGTGAGGCACTGAGGTCATCACATCAGATTTACAAACATATAGCTTATTCACCATTTGATTGGCAACAGTTGTTTTGTTTAACATTAACATAGTCTGAAGCAAACCTTTTAGCTCCGGTGTTGGTCTTCCTTTAATTATTATCTTCTGCTTCGATTGAAAGTCCAGTTTAGAAAATTCTTTCAGTTGAGTTATGTAATCTTCCATGTTGAACATAAGGCCAAGCAACAGGAAAAACTAACTGGCCTTGCTAACTGTTTATGGTAGCTTGCCGCCGAGGAGTCGTAGAGTCCCTGGGATCACCAGCGCCCCCTACCATGAGGCACGAGAACTGCGTGCCTCACCTAGTGTCTCTTCGCAGCAGTTTCATGATCGCTCAACACAAGAATGCATTACACACACATACAGTTGTTAATGAAAAAAACAAAAAAAAAACTGTGCATTATATACACCAGCTAAAATATAGAAATTTAGTTCATATAGTAAAAGTGTTAGAACATTTTAATAGCCACATGCAAAGGGAAAGTAATCCGGTCTCACTGCATAGCATGCCAGCACAGTTAGTAGTCATTGGCAATGACTATACTGAGCCGCACCACGGATTGCGCAATCCGTGGTGCGGCTCGCCGGGCTGGTGCCTCACCGTTCGTCTCTTAGTATTTGACCGGCAAATGCGAAAATTCAACGATTTTGAAAAAAACTAATCTAAAAATGGTGTAGTTAAATGGAAAAGAACTTTAAAATACAAATCACTGAATGAATATAACCATTTAATTTATTTTTTAATTTTATATTTCCACGATGACAGGTGAGGCCGTGCCTCACCTGCCTCCCCTGACTGCACGTCACTGCTGTTGAGGCTCCCTGTTGTGTGGTCCTGATTTCATTTTGTGTCCTTCTTTTTGGTTTCTTTGTTTCATTTTGCTTCACATTTGTGTACTTTTTGTACCAGGCTGAATAAATTGTTTGATTTCATTCCACTGCTTCTGCATCTTGCATTTGGGTCCTCTCAGCTCCATACACAGCTGCAGTTTACATTTACCTCTACGTGTACTCACTTAACTTCATTGCATAGCAGGTTGATATTGGTAGCATCTTATCCAATATAGTATATAAGCAACAACAATTTTGTTCATTTTTCTTCGAGTGAAAGCTTTAAACTAAAAATGAGCCATAGCAGTTTTGAAGCTTTAGCACCCACATCTTTCTCTTCCTCAACAGGCCACCAGTGCTATAGATTTGGATGTGGCTTGCAAACATGTGCTACTTCAAAATAGATGTAGAACTCCTTAGTAGCAGATGGATGGATATTATCAATCACTGGCACAAAGTAATGCAAATAAAGGCAGTCCTCTCTGGCCTCACATTAGCTGATGGACGGACACAACTGTAGGATTGACTATTTTGTATGAGTTGGCAGCTGCATGCCAAAAACTTGGAGACAGAAACTACAAACACTTCAGAGATGATGGTTTTATTTTCTTTGCCACAACAAAATGAACAAGTAGAAAAAATAGTAATTTTCATATATGAAAAGTAACTAATTTAATATACTTAAAGAGTAGTGTTTTACATTACCATTACAACATAAACCTAATTGAGTTCTCAAATTAATTACTTGGTGTCACAAACTGGCTCAGCATAAGTGACAAGGAGGGATTCCACACAACAGGTTTATTGAATAAGAGGTCGTTTAGCCTGACTGAGACAAACACGAGTGGGTCATCTGGGCCATGTTTACAGCCTGGAGGACAGGTGAGCTGCATTAGCTAACGATCCTCCCATGCCAGCCAATTATCAGAAACAGGCAGGGCCAGAACTTTCTTGACAGTGGGACAGTTGTCACACTTGGATTTAACCTAAGTGACAACACTGTTCAAGATGGACACACTTTTGTAATTTGTAAGGTTTGATGACTTGACTGTAACTAAAAATACAACAACTGCAGGATCTCACAACAGTAATTTGACAGTTTACAGAATAAAATATACGGGTTTACAGATCTTGGACACCAAAAATTTTAAAGTGGAAAAGAAAACAAAAAAGTAAAGAGAAAAAATAAATAGTGAGATAGTTAGACACAAGAATGTAAAATAATAATAATAATAATAATAAATTCACCCACGGTCACAAACACAGCAGGAATCATTTCATCCAGCACTCTTTATTTACCCTGCTGTCTAAACTGGTTCCACAGTTCTGTTATTTGTCAGCTATTTTAAAGCCCTGGTATTCAGCATGTGTTGGTGGGAAATAGAGATGATAGAACTGCAAATTATATCAGTGGCACATTCAGCCAAATTGTCTGATAGGCACGTGGCTAATGACCTGGAAACTTCCTAGTTTTGATAGCCGAAGAGTATGCTTGTGCTTGGACGCTCACACACCTGTGTGGTGTGTGTGTGTGTGGGTGTGTGTGTGTGTGTGGTGTTTATTTGTTCCAACAAAAGCTGGTTTTGTGCCATAACTGAATTTCAATTTTAAACACAGAACAACAGATAATTATAGAAGTGTTTATTCTAGCTTCTGTTATGCTTTTGCTTGTGTAAAAACTATCAGCTCAAAAGGAGTCAGTAAGATTGTGAGCTTGTACAATAAAGTTCACAAATACGTTCTCCAAAGTTTCCAGTTCAATATTTCATCTGCATGAAGAAAATTAAGTTTTAAATGCTTGTGCACAAAAGCAATGTTGTATCTGTAAATAAAATATATAAGTTATAATTTATACAAAGTGGTATATCTATATGCAGATCCAAAGGACAAAAGTCAGGTTTCCAAACATAGTGTGGAGACCTGACTTTTGCATTGCCATGGATACAGAAATTACAAGCAGAAAATCGAATCCTGTCATTATATCTGAACCCAACTGGGCAATGGCAATGCCATCAAAAAGTAGTAACAACCTTTCCAGATGAGTTGCTGTTTTCACTGCAGGTCTTAATGCTGCAGTAGTTTTTAGATGGATGATAATGCAGTCTCTTCTGACTCATGAGTGATTTTTATTATGTTTGATGATAATATAGAAAGGGTCTAACACCCACTGGAAATGAGTTTGATTCATTGCTGGTAATGCGGATCAAGCTCTCACTGCAGTTGTACAGGCCTGAAACAATGAGTGCAGTCAAATGCCATCTCCAAGTACACAAAACACATGTAGACTTGATGGGAAAACCCTCACACACTCTAATATCCCTGACAGGACAAAGAGCTGGTCCAACGTTCCACGACCAGGATGAAAACCATATTGCTCCTCGTGAATCTGAGGTTTGACTAACAGATGAACTCTGCTTTTCAGCCTCCTGGCATATACTTTCCCAGGCAGGCTGAGGGGTGTTATCCACCTATAGTTGGAGCACACCCTCTGGTCCCCTTTCTTAAAGACAGGAACCACCACCCCAGTCTGCCAATCCAGAGGCATCGCCCCAAATCTCCACCCTACATTGTGGAGGCATGTCAACCACAACAGCCCTACAACATCGAGAGCCTTCAGGCTTTCAGGCAGTTCTCATCCACGCCCCTGGTGGATGTGGGATTAAGGAGGTCCTCCAAGTGTTCCATCCACCACTCGACTATATCCTCAGTCAGGCGCTCCCCACCAACACTATACATCATGTGAGTTGAGCAGCACTTTCCTTTCCTAAGTCATGCGCCAGAATTGCTTCAAGGGTGTCCGAAAGTCTTTTTCCGTGGCCTCAACTTTGTCACCGATTTGGTTCATAATTTTTATGGACAGAATTTTTAAGTGTAGCCAAGTGGCAGAAGGCTTCCACCTTGCTGGCCTCAGAATCTCATCTCTGCTTTTCACAAGTGATGTGGTCCTATTGGCTTCATCAGGTGGTGGCATCCAGCTCGGATTGGAGTGATTTGCAGCAAAATGTGAAGTGGCATGAGGTTTTTTGAGGCTTTTTTGCGGCTGAGGCCATGGTCCTCGAGCTGAGGCCCCAGGGTAGACTTACGACACACAAGAGAGATTATCTCTCTCGGCCGGCATGGGAACATCTCAGTTTTCCCCAAGACAAGCTGGAGGAAATGGCTGGGAAGGAGTACTGGTTTTCTCTGCTTAGGCTGCTGCCCCAGATAAGCAGAAGAAGAAGATGGATGGATGGATGGATGGAGAAAAACTGAGCCTTGTATCCTCAATATTCATTAAATATATTTAATATTTTCTGGTGAAAGGGTTTGTTGGTATATTGTGAAGATAGAATTCATATCAAGACAAAACAGGCATTTGCTTTTGCAAACATTTGATGAGAGAGCCACAGCACAGTGTTAATGATGACATTAACCTCGTCACTGAACCTACCTTTCCACAACGCAGCCTTGCAGGTAATGACCTATGCGTGTTTGTTAATGACCCTAGTCTGCATATGTATCATAGATCTGTCTCTGTTTTCATCAGTCAGCTGTTTAAAGTTTGAAATACCACAAGAGAAAAAAATCCATTGTGGAAAAAGAAAATAATAGATTTCTTTTGCATTTTGCCAAAATGCTGTATTTTATAAATAATTCATAAATATCATTCTTTATCACCTACAACTAAGCACATTTACACATTTTGCACAATACAGTGATTAACACTGAGGTTGATAAAAAAAAAGATCAATCAATATAACAGACTACCTTCCATGCTGAAAGTGGAGTTTTATCCTTAATTTTTTACTAAACTTTATTTTGTAAGACTTTAAGGAATGAGCTCCTTACTTGCCCTTGTCATCTAAATCAACCTTCCTTTTTTCCTGTTCCTTCTCCTCCTCCTGACAATTCTTGTCTTCACAGATCATTAAAGGGATGGATTAAAGGATGGACTGATAGATGGATAGGTGGAAGGTTGAGTGAACATAAACACACACCAGTGAACACGTCTCCTTTTCTAAGATGTCATTTCTCTGACACAGCAGGTGGAATATTTAGATTTTGAGTTTGTGCGTGATTGTAAATGTGATGATTGTTTTTATGTATATTTTCTGTTTTACATGCTTTTGTATTTGCTTAGGTGTGGGTGATTTGCATGTAAAATTGGATTTTCCTTATTTGCGCTCTCTTATTTGCATACTTATATTTTAGTTTTTACTCTCTGGGTTTTCATCTTAATCTGCCTTCTGAGAATCTTGCTTTTGATTGTCTGCCAAAACCTCTAAGTACAGCTTGGGCCATATATTTGATTTTCCAGTGTGATAGGATGATAGGCTGATTGATCATACAAGTCTGTCTGTCAAAACAAAGCTGAAAATACTGATGTACAGCACTGTGCAAAAGTCTTGAACCACCCATTATTTCTTATATCTTGTTATCAAGGATCCAGGTGTTGGTCTTGAACAATACTTCTCCAGGTTATGGCTGCTTTTTTCACTCATTTTCAGTCCAGTCTTTGTACCTGATCGTATGTGTGTGTGTGTGTGTGTGTGTGTGTGTGTGTGTGTGTGTGTGTACGAGCGCGCATGCGTTACCCACTTAACACTGACCTATTAACCAATCAAGCATAAAAAGGGCATGTAACTTAAGGGATGAACCAGTGTTGTGCATTTTAAATGGTCTCGTTAGGCACTACGCTTCTAACAGCTTGTTGCAAAAACACATAAATTGTTCCATTTTCTTTAGTTAAATCTATGAAAAATTGCCAAAGATAATATAGTTTAAGAAGCATAAAATAGTATATTTTTCCACCAACAAGTTGATTCCAAAAGAGCTATTAGCTGAAAATTTGCTATGTCCCAGCCTGGTGGCAGCATGTCCTTAAAAAATCTGAGTAAACTGGACTAGAGGACAAAAGGAGAAGTGGCAGGCCTAAAAAAATCCACAGCAGGTGAACAGTATCTGTGTTCTGGCTTTTGTAAGTTATAAGTTACACCGTGTGCACTTTTTGTAAAATTGCCCTAGAACTCCCTCCAGTGGTTGTTTTGTAGCATTGTTTGTGGTTACAAAAATACAGGAAGTAGACAGATTCAAGATGGCGGAATGTAATGCCGAATGTTCGTGAATTAGGCTAATATCAATCGTGAAACGTTGTTGTTTTGGACAAGATTTGTTCTTTTACGATGGTCGAAAGTGGACAATGGTCAGAGGCCATTCTTCAATAAAGCAGCAAAGAAAACGGAAAGAGAAGTTTCTTTATTGGAGCATCGTTATCTGGCTGTCTAGCTGGTGAAAAACAGGAAACTCAAAAGCGAGGACAGCACAGTAAAAGAACATCAGCGCAGCAGGCAACAACCACAAGGAGATATATAGCGCAGCAACCATGAGTCTGCAGTCAGGTAAAGCAGATGACATGGAGAACAAGGACAATGCAAGCAACACAGACACACGCTGTAAGTCTGCACACTCACATTCATTAAAACGTTCATCGACAAGTTCTGCAGCATTAAAAGCACGAGCAAAAGTGGAGGCTGCACGTGCACAACTGGCTTATTCGGAAAAGGAGGCAGCCATAATGAAGCAGAAAACTGAACTTGAGGCTAATTTGCATATTTTGAGTTCTCAGAAGGCTGTTGCGGCTGCAGAAGCAGAAGTTGCAGTTTATGAAGAGGAGGAGGGACTCTCAAAAATTGAACAGGACTATCCATTAGTGGGACCATCCACCAGCCCGGAACAGCGTACTGCAGAGTATGTACAAAAACACTCAGATATTTGTGTTGAAGGATTCACATTGCAAGTAGATCCTCTCGCCTGTCACAAGGCTGCATGTGAACAATGTGAAAAGGCCATGAATGCACAAATAGATTATCACAGCTCACACAGTGCAGAAGAGAATAAGGTTAAAGTGGAGCACCTAGCACAACACAGAGAAAGACTGAGTCCACCCAAACTGTATCCATTTGGCACTCCTCAAGCAGCTATAGAGACACAGGGTGTACAGGAGATTGCGAAGTACCTCACACGGAGGGAAATGTTAAGTACAGGACTTTTGCAGTTTGACGACCAGCCAGAGAACTACTGGGCTTGGAAGGCATCATTTCAAAATGCTATTAAAGACTTGCATGTTACAGCCCAAGAAGAGCTAGATTTAATAGTCAAATGGCTTGGAGCTGAGTCTGGTCAGCAGGCACAGAGAATCCGCTCAGTCCACGTCTTTAATCCAACTGCAGCACTGGAGCTTGTGTGGCAAAGACTCGAGGAGTGTTATGGTTCTCCTGAAGTAGTGGAAAATGCACTGTTAAAAAAGACTGAACAGTTTCCCAAACTCAACAACAGAGATAACGCAAAGTTAAGAGAGCTGGGTGACATTCTGCAGGAAATTGAATGTGCAAAAGATGGAGGATACCTACCAGGCCTCTCATATTTGGACACGGCTCGTGGAGTCAATCCCATCGTGGAGAAGTTGCCCTATGGACTACAGGAAAAATGGATTGCAACAGGGGCAAAGTACAAAGAAGAACACAAAGTTACCTTTCCCCCTTTCAGTGTCTTTTCGGGGTTTGTAAGACAACAAGCCAAAATAAAAAATGACCCAAGTTTTGTCATCACACCTCCTGCCAACGCAAGCATCAAAAAAGAGAAGAGCTTCAAAGGCAACAACAGGCAAGTGATTAGTGTACACAAAACAGATACCAGTCCAGCTCAAACTAGTTACAGTAAACCTATAGAAAGCCCTGATAAGCTTTGTCCTATACATAAGAAACCTCATCCACTTAAGAAGTGCAAAAGTTTCAGAGCGAAACCCATAGATGAGCGCAAGTCTTTTTTAAAAGAGAACAGAATGTGTTTTAAATGCTGTGGCTCTAATCAGCATCTAGCAAGGGACTGCAGTGTGCAAATAAAGTGTATGGACTGTGGCAGCGACAGACATTTAGCAGCGCTACATCCAGGTCCACCTCTTGCACCAGCTGAAAGCTCTGAAGCTGAGAAAGAGAATGGCGGGGAGACGCAAACTAGTGAAAGCGTCTCAGTCGTTTCTAAATGCACAGAAGTGTGTGGCGATGTAGACATCCCATGGTCATGTTCAAAAATAAGTCCTGTATTAGTCTATCCAGATGGGAAAAGAGAACAGGCAAGGAAGATGTACGCAGTGCTTGACGAACAAAGTAACAAGTCACTAGCTAAGTCTCAGTTTTTTGAGCTTTTTAAGATTAAGACACACTCAGACACTTACAAGCTCAGGACATGCTCAGGACTGTCAGATAACGTTGGCAGAACAGCATTAAACTTTATGATTGAGTCAATAGATGGTAGAGTAAAGCTCCCACTCCCAAACCTGATTGAGTGTGACATGATTCCGGATGACAGAAGAGAGATTCCATCTCCACAAGTTGCTATGAAGTTCCCACACTTACAGAAGATAGCTGAGAAGGTGCCACCTGTGGAAAAACGAGTACCTATTCTTTTGCTCTTGGGGAGAGACATTATACAAGTCCATAAAGTCAGAGCGAGAATCAATGGGCCATATGGTGCACCCTATGCACAGCGATTAGACTTAGGCTGGGTTATAGTTGGGGAAGCTTGCATGGGGAAGACGCATAAACCGCTTAATGTGAATGTGCTCAAAACACATGTTCTTCAGAATGGACGTGCTTCTTACCTCTGCCCATGCCCTAACATGTTTCAAATCAAAGAGTCAAGTGGTTGCAACTACCAGCTTAACACCATACCTGCCCCCCAAAAGGACAGTGAAAACATGAATAACATTCAGCTGGGAGAAACGGTGTTTAATAGGACAAAAGATGATGACAAACCAGCACTGTCAGCAGAGGATAAAAACTTTATTGACATTATGGAAAAGGAAGTGTATCAAAATGAGAGGAATAGCTGGGTGGCACCTTTGCCATTCCGCTCTCCTAGACCAGAGCTTCCAAGTAACAGAGAGCAAGCGCTCAAACGCCTCCAGTCCCTCAGAAAAACACTGGACAGGAACCCCAGGATGAAAAGACAATACACAGAGTTTATCCAAAACATGCTGGACAATGACCACGCAGAGGTCGCTCCACCTTTGGACTCAGACAAAGAACACTGGTACTTACCATCCTTTGGTGTGTACCACCCACAAAAACCTGACCAACTGAGAGTAGTTTTTGACTCAAGTGCAGAGTTCGAAGGACTGTCCCTTAACAAAGTCTTATTAAGTGGACCCGACCTAAACAACACTTTACTAGGTGTCCTTATGCGTTTTAGAAAAGAGCCTGTAGCATTTTCAGCTGATGTGCAACAAATGTTTTATTGTTTTGAAGTGAGAGAAGATCATAGGGATTATTTGAGATTCCTTTGGTATGAGAATAACGATACTAGCAAAGGCATTTGTGACTACAGAATGAAGGTTCATGTCTTTGGGAACAGTCCGTCCCCAGCTGTGGCTATTTACTGTATGAGGCGTGCTGCAGTCGAGGGAGAAGAAGAGTATGGACATGAGGCAAAGCAATTCATAATGAGACATTTTTATGTTGATGACGGCCTTGCATCCACAGCAACAGGAGAAGAAGCTGTTGAGATACTCACGAATGCACAAAACATGCTGGCTCAGTCAAATTTAAAGCTACACAAAATAGCTTGTAATGACCACAAGGTAGTGGAAGCATTCCCTGCTGTTGAAAGAGCCAAGGATCTAAAAGACCTGGATTTGAAGCTGGACAACATACCCCTGCAAAGGAGCTTGGGGGTGCTGTGGGATCTTAAAAGTGACTGTTTTACTTTTCATGTAACCACTGAGCAAAAGCCATTCACCAGGAGAGGTGTCTTGGCCATCGTTAACAGTTTATATGACCCACTAGGTTTTGTTTCACCCATCACAATGCAGGGAAAAGCTCTTCTTCGTGACCTATCCACAGAGCAGAAGGATTGGGATGAACCACTTCCCGCAGAAAGAGAAGATGGATGGAATAAATGGAGAAATTCACTGAAAGATCTTGAGCAGCTACAAATACCAAGGGCTTACCTACCGTTCTCTCAGGCCGCTGCTGTGAAGAAAGAATTGTGCATATTTTCAGATGCCTCAACCATGGCCATAGGAGCAGTAGCCTATCTAAGAGCTCTAGATAGCAAAGGTCAGTGGCACACAGGGTTCATCATGGGCAAGTCCAAAGTAGCCCCCCAACCAGCTCATACTGTTCCTAGATTGGAGTTATGTGCAGCAGTTTTAGCTGTGGAGATGTACGAACTCATTAAAGATGAGATGGACATTGAAGTAAACACTATCAGATTTTTCACAGATAGCAAAATCGTTCTTGGTTACATACATAACAACACAAAGAGATTCTACACTTACGTGGCTAACCGAGTGATTAGAATCAGGAAGACCACACATCCAACACAGTGGTTTCACATATCCACTAGTGACAATCCAGCAGACATAGCCACTAGACCAATTGCAGCTTCCACATTAGCTTCCACAAACTGGTTTAGTGGTCCTTCTTTTTTGGCACAACATGACATAGAGCCATCACATTGTGATAGTTTTACTCTCATCAACCCTGACGCAGATGCAGAGATCAGACCTGATGTAAAAACCCTCGTTACCAAAACCTCAGTAGCACAGCTAGAGCCATGTCGTTTTGAAAGATTTTCTCATTGGATGAGATTGTGTTGCACTGTCGCATCACTAAAACGTGTGGCAGCATCATTCAAGAAAACAGACACAGAAAGTAAAGGCTGGATGTGTTTTCGTGATAGTAACACTGCAGAGGAAGTGTCCAAAGCAGCCAAGATTATCATTCGCGCAGTACAGAGTGAAACATTCAAAGAGGAGTACAGGTGCATGAAAGCAAATCAGCCACTTCCAAAACAAAGTTGTCTCCAAAAGTTGAACCCTGTCATTGATGAAGATGGACTCCTCAGAATAGGAGGACGCTTGGCACCTGCTGACCTAACAAAAGAGGAGAAACACCTACTCATTATTCCAAAGGCTCATCATATAGCTGTCCTTCTTATTAGATACTATCATGAAAAAGTAGCGCATCAAGGGCGCCTCATAACAGAAGGAGCACTCAGAGGAGCTGGCTTTTGGATTATTGGCAGTAAACGGCTCATTTCTTCTGTCATTCACAAATGTATTCTTTGTCGAAAACTCAGAGGACAAATGCAGACTCAAAAGATGGCAGATTTACCCATTGATAGGCTGACACCCATGCCACCATTCACTAGTGTTGGACTGGACGTCTTTGGGCCCTGGACAGTCACCACACGCCGCACCAGAGGAGGGAGTGCAGACAGTAAATGCTGGGCTGTACTTTTCTCCTGCATGTCCACAAGAGCAGTGCACATTGAGCTCATTGAATCAATGTCGACGTCAAGTTTCATCAACGCTCTAAGAAGATTCTTTTGCATCCGTGGTCCTGCTCAAATGCTTCGCTCTGATAGAGGGACTAATTTTATTGGAGCATGTAATGAGCTGCAAATTGATCACAAGGACACAGAACTGAATGCTTACCTGCTGGAGAAAGGATGCACATGGCTGTTCAACTCCCCACACTCTTCACACATGGGAGGATCATGGGAGCGACTCATTGGAGTTGCGAGGCGCATCCTGGATGGGATTCTTTTGAAGGCCGCACATATCCAACTCACACATGAAGTGTTGAGTACATTAATGCTAGAAGTAATGGCAATAATGAACGCAAGACCACTTGTACCAATCTCAACAGATCCAGACAAACCAAACCTTCTCACACCGGCAATGCTTCTCACCCAGAAGACCAATGCATTATCTGCACCAACAGGAAGCTTTGCACCACCAGACCTCTACTCAAAGCAATGGAAACAAGTACAGTGTCTGGCAGACTGTTTTTGGAAACAATGGAAAAGTGAATACCTATCGACTCTACAGCAACGGAGAAAATGGACTGATGATAAACCGAACATTAAAGTTGGTGACATTGTGTTATTGAAAGATGCTCTCACACACAGAAACAACTGGTCCATGGGAAAGGTTGTAAGAACATTTGAGAGTAAGGATAATAAGGTTCGAAAAGCAGAAGTAAAAACTGTGAAAGATGGAAATGAAAAAGTGTTTTTAAGACCCATTGCTGATATAGTTTTGCTTTTGTCAGAGGAAAATTAAGAGTGCTATAACTGTAAACAGTGTAAAATGTTTATTAGAAATGTTAATTGTAGTGGCACAATTGTATTGTACCAGGCGGGGAGTGTTCTGGCTTTTGTAAGTTATAAGTTACACCGTGTGCAGTTTTTGTAAAATTGCCCTAGAACTCCCTCCAGTGGTTGTTTTGTAGCATTGTTTGTGGTTACAAAAATACAGGAAGTAGACAGATTCAAGATGGCGGAATGTAATGCCGAATGTTTGTGAATTAGGTTAATATCAATCGTGAAACGTTGTTGTTTTGGACAAGATTTGTTCTTTTACGATGGTCGAAAGTGGACAATGGTCAGAGGCCATTCTTCAATAAAGCAGCAAAGAAAACGGAAAGAGAAGTTTCTTTATTGGAGCATCGTTATCTGGCTGTCTAGCTGGTGAAAAACAGGAAACTCAAAAGCGAGGACAGCACAATCTGAAAGTCAAGTCCTTAAGCAATAGAAAAGGAAATCCAGGAAGGACCTGACACAGGACCTAAGAGATGGATCCGGCCCTTTCATTGATCCATCTACTGTTCAAACCTCATCAGAAATGTTGGGTCGAACTATAAAACCGCATTCTCATTGGCTAACAGGTTGTGCAGATTCACACCACAGATAATCCTCCATGTTGAAACATAGTCTGACCAAGATTTACAAAACAGATAGTGTTTGTGAAAGCATTTCAGTAATAATGCCCCTAACTGCCCATCATTGGAAAAGACTGAGGTACCTCAAATTACCTAAGAACTGGACAGAAAGTCAGTTGAAACAGGTCTTATGCAGTGATGAATTCAAATTTGAAATTTTTGCTTTAAATTGTCATTATTTTGCACATATATTGTCAGGAGAGAGGTACAACAGTGAGTGTACAGCCATCTAAAAACACAGTGGAGGCTCCAACATGATTCGGAGCTGTAATTCAACATGTAATTCAAATGTTTTTGACCACATTTTATTTATTTGACTGGTGTTAATATAATGGGACAGACAGGGGAACTGTCTGTATATAAAAGTTTATACACTTATTGTGGGCTTAAATGTCATGGTAAGCTTTTAATGCTTTCTTTGAGCTGTTTTTTTGCCAGGGTGGAACGATAACCTTCAAAGACATGAACTGGGTGCACAAGTTTGAAATGATTTTGGATATATATATATATATATATATATATATATATACCTCTTTGCAAATTGCACCTTGACCAGTGCAATTTGATGCTTTTGGTAGCCATCAACAAGTTTTTCATTCTTGCTGGATATTTGACCACTCTTTGACAAATTGGTAGAGTTCATTTAAATGAGTTGGTTTCTTGACATGGACCTGTCTTTTAAGTGTAGTCCACAAATTTTCAATAGATTGAGATGGGAGCTTTGGGAAGGCCATTCCAGAGGCTTAGTGTTAGCCTGCTTTATCCATTCCAAAACCAGTTTTAATGTGTGTTTGGGATCGTTGTCCTGTTGAAGTTGAAGAATTTGGAGGTAGTCCTCCTTTGTTGTTTCATCCACTTTGTACAATGTATCAGACCTACTGGCAGCAACACCCCCCCCCCCCAAAAAAAACAAACAAACAATAAAAACAAAAACAGTATGAAACTGTATGATGCTATCATCACCATACTTGACAGTTGGTGTTCTTAGGTTTGAAAGCCTCACTTTTATTCTTCCAAACATACACTATATTGCTAAAAGTATTCAGTCCCCATCCAAATCATTAAATTCAGGTCTTCCCATCACTTCCACGGCCACAGGTGTATAAACCAAGCACCTAGGCATGCAGACTGCTTCTACAAACATTTGTGAAAGAATGGGTCGCTCTCAGGAGAACAGCGAATTCCAACGTGGTACAGTCATAGGATGTTACCTGTGCAACAAGTCTAGTGAGGAAATTTCCTCATTACTAAATAGAAAGACAATCCCCTCTGTTATAATTCCACCGTTAGTGGGATTATAACAAAGTGGAAGCAATTGGGAATGACAACAACTCAGCCACTAAGTGGTAGACCACATGAAATCAGAGTGGGGTCAGTGGATGCTGAGGCTCATAGTGAGCAGAGGTCGCCAACTTTCTTGAGATTCAATCACTACAGACTTCCAAACTTCATGTGGCCTTCAGATTAGCTCAAGAACAGTGCACAGAGAGCTTCATGGAATGAGTTTCCATGGCTGAGAAGCTACAGCCAAGCCTTATATCACCAAGCGCAATATAAAGTGCTACATGCAGTGGTGTAAAGCACGCCGCCACTGCACTCTAGAGTGATGAAGACGTGTTCTCTGCAGTGACAAATCATGCTTCTCCACCTGACAGTCTGATGGAGGAGTCTGGCTTTGGCAGTTGTCAGGAGAACAGTGCTTGTCTGACTACATTTTGCTAAGTGTAAAGTTTAGTTTGGCTTAGAGAGAGAGATAAAGGTACAGGTATATGTTAAATTTTTATTTATTAATATATTGTCTCTCCTTCTCCATGTTGAAGCCTCCCTTAATTCTGTGTCTGTCCCTAATCTGTGCAGTCCCAATCCTCTTTGTCTGAAAAATGAACTGTCTGTTTACAAGGTGCCAGTATACCTCCACATTCACCTAACCTGCGTGTGCATCCCACAGTGTAGTAGTACACACGGCACACACCATCCAGTACTGCAGTATGAAAACTTCTGACATGTGAGGTCAACACATACTAGCTTCAAGCTGGGCTTTTACATGACCTCACATACCCATACTCTCTCTCTCTCTCACTCACTCACTCTCTCTCTCTCACACACACACACACACACACACACACACACACACACACACACACACACACACACACACACACAGTAAAAATAGTTATTTTCTGTCTGACACAGCATGTTTCATTTACACAGACGCATGTATCCCCACACATTTGCATCACACTGAGCTTTCATATAAAACATAAACACACAATTACTGACAGGCCTCCTGTTGTTGCTTAAATTTGTTATGTTTTCTCTCTGAACTGCAGTGTGCTGTGGCACCAGGTCTAAAATCTAATGAACACACACGCACACAGCAGTAGGGACAGCCTTTCATATTTGTCAGCAGTTATTACTCTGCAATTAGCTAAAGTAGAAAGGAGTTAAATTGTGTTTTAACGTAATAGAATGGGTGTTAGGTTTTTCATTTTGGGCACAGAACATGATCACACATAAAACTGGAGACGATATGAAGTATGAAGGAAGCAGCGTTATTTCGATGTTTAGAAATGTAGGAAAATTATGCATTGGCTTCATGCTTTAAAATACCAATTTGTATATAATTGCAAAGAATGTGAAGAGGTTGGCATTTGCACCAGAATTTGTTTGCTAAAGTAGATTCCTCTCAGTCCAGACCTGGATCCATTTGAAAACAGACTATAAAATATTTGTTCATATACTTGCAAAAGCAGATGACCAAATACTTTTGCTCATCTGCCTTCATATGAACTTGAGTGACATCCCATTCTTAAGCCATAGGGTTTAATATGATGTGGGCCCACCCTTTGCTGCTATAACAGCTTCAACTCTTGTAGGAAGGCTTTCCACAGGTTTAGGAATGTTTATGGGAATTTCTGACCATTCTTCTAAGAGTTTTTGTCCGGATTTCGAGTTCGTCATAACACAGAAACAGCACCTATGAGAGTCACAAATGATGTTATGGCCTCTGACAATGTCCATGCTTGTCCTGCTAAACCTCAGTGCAGCACCATTCACACAGCTGATTACAGCATTTTAATAAACTGGAATACACCATTGCTATCAAAGGAACTGCCCTACACTGGCTTAAATTGTATCTATTTGATAAATTCCAATTTGTGTCTTCTTCACACTGAAAAGTGAGTCATCAGGTTCTATGTTGGGACCAATGCCTTCCCTTAGACAATATTATTAGAAGATATGGAATATATTTTCATTGCTATGCAGATGAGACCCAGTTATATTTATCTATGAAGCCAGATGACACAAAGTTAAACTGCAGGCATGTCTTAAAGACACAAAGGCCTGGATGTCCTGTCATTGTCTTCTAAATCCAAACAGAACTGTTTACTTGGCCCTAAAAATCTTAGAAATATAATGTCTAACTAGATACTGTGAATAGCAGTACTTTGGCATAAACACTGAGGATATCTTGGAATTATCTTTGTCCTTCAATGTACTCATTAAACAAATCACTGCTTTACCAAAAGTATTCACTCATCTGCCTTCACACATATGAACATGAGTAACATCTATTCTTAATCCAGAGGGTCTAATATGATGTGGGCCCACCCTTTGCAGCTATAACACCTTCAACTCTTGTAGGAAGGCTTTCCACAGGTTTAGGAGTGTTTATGGGAATTTCTGACCATTCTTCCAGAAGCACATTTGTGAGGTCAGACACTGATGTTGGAGAGAAGGCCTGGCTCACAGTCTCCGCTCTTATCCATCCCAAAGGTGTTCTATCAGGCTGAGGTCAGGACTCTGTGCAGGCCAGTCCAGTTGTTCCACACCAAACTGGCTCATCCATGTCTTTATGGAGCTGCTTTGTGCACTGATGTGCAGTCATGTTGGAACAGGAAGGGGCCATCCCCAAACTGTTCCCACAGAGTTGGGAACATCAAACTCTCCAAAATGTCTTGGTATGCTGAAGCATTAAGAGTTCCTTTCACTGGAACTAAGGGGCCGAGCCCAACTCCTGAAAAACACCCCCACACCATAACCCCCCCTCCACCAAACTTTACACTTGGCACAATGCAGGCAGACAGGTACCTTTCCCCTGGCAACCGCCAAACCCAGACTCTTCCATCAGATTGGCAGATGGAGAAGTGTGATTCATCCCTCCAGAGAACACGTCTCCACTGCTCTAGAGTCCAGTGGCGGCGTGCTTTACACCACTGCATCTGACGCTTTGCATTGAGCTTGGTGATGGAAGGCTTGGATGCAGCTGCTCGACCATGGAAACTCATCCATGAAGATCTCTACACACTGTTCTTGAGCTGATCTGAAGGTCACGTGAAGGTTGGATGTCTGTAGCGTTTGACTCTGCAGAAAGTTGCCGACCTCTGCGCACTCTGCACTTTAGCATCCACTGACCCCACTCTGTGATTTTACAGGCCCTCCACTAGTGAGGAAATTTCTCAAATGGACTTGTTGCACAGGTGGCACAAGAATTGAAGCAAATTTTAGTTTCAACACTCCAGCTAACAGTGTCCCCAGTTTCCAGACGCTTAGAATAATTACATTCTTCCTTAATGAGAACAGTTACTAACACCAATCTGTTTTTGAAAAGGGGATGTAAATTAATTTTGAATGAGCCATTTGCTGGTGTTGATTCTATGACTGATCCCCTCAATTGTTACTGTAGACAAGCCTTGTTGGTTGTAGTTACTTTCCTGAAGTAACTACAACCAACAAATAACAGCAGTAAAGCAGCAATTTTTTTCCAAATGCAGTTACAATTAAAATCTCGCAATTGTTTGTTCTCGCAACATCCCTCAACAGGCTCGCTTGTCTACAACACTGAACACCTCCCTTCTCAAACTCTTTGAAACAGCAAACAGCTATGTTCAAGGTAACAGAGTGACTCAGCCTCACATTGGTATTGTGACCATGTCTGAAAAGAAATGTGTGTACTGTGTCTCCATTAGTGTTTACTTTATGTGTGTACCCTCTGGATAGGCCTGAATGTAGTATGGCAGGTGTTCCTGCCAGAAGTGCTGGAAAAGAAAGACAGATCATAACAGCTTTCACAGAAACACCCTGAAACCTGCTTGGATATTGCAAGGCCATGTAAGGTTTCCAGGCATTTGTGTGTCTTTTGTGTGTCATTGGCGTGTGTTATCTATGTTTGTGTCTGACAAGGACAAATTCTTTCTTATAAATTCTTTCAGAGAAATCCCAGTTCTATTCAGACAAGAAAATCACAACTTTCACAAGATTTTTCCAGAGATACAGTTTGTCTCATATCTGGTTTGTTTTATATTTTTTTTAGTTTTTAGTTTTATTGGTCATGTGTAAGTTAACACAGGGGTTAACATTACATCGCATTACAATATTATAAACAATGAGTTTGATGAGATGGAAAAACAAGTTACTCAGCAGCTGGAAGTTTCCCAAGATGAAAAACTAAAGCAGTATGATCTTAGCCAAAATTAAAAAGAGAGAAATAAGTGAAAAAAAAGTAATAAATAAATAAATAAACATTCTTGTATATTGGGGTGGGGGGTGTGCGGTGTGAGAAATCTGACAGTTGTAGAAGCAGTCAGGTGTCCGGTGTTGCAGTTGAGGAGGCTAATGGCTTGACAACAAAACCTATTCTTTAATCTGGTGGTCTGTGCAGCAATACTGATGGCAACAAGGACAGTAGTTGGTGTGCTGGATGGCTGTGATCCTTGATGGACCTTATGCAGGCACAACTGGAGGTAGAGGTCCTTCATAGCAGGGAGGCTATTGCCAGTGATGCTCTCTGCTGCCTCTACCACTCTCTTTAGTGATTTCTGGCTGTTGGCAGAGCAGCTCCCATACCAAACTGTCATGCAGCCCATCAGCAGGCTCTCAGTCATGCTCCTGTAGGTTGAGGAGATACTGGCATTCATACTAAACTTTCTAAGCCCTCTTAGAAAGTATAAGTGCTGACAAGCCTTTCTGATCACAGTGTCTGTGTGGAGAGTCCAGGAGAGATCTCTGGTAATGTTCACGCCGATGTGTTGTTAGGCATACAAATGCAAATAATACTTTCACTTAATTTGTCCATCCATTCATTTTCTTCTGCTTATTCTGTTCAGGGTTGCTGGAGCCTAATCCAGCTGTCATAGGGCGAGAGGCAGGGTACACCCTGGACAGGTCATCAGTCTGTTGCAGGCTGGTGACCTAACCCCACTAAACTGCATGTCTTTGGCCTGTGGGAGGAAACCAGAGTACCTGGAGAAAACCCACGCGGACACAGGGAGAACATGCACACTCCACACAGAAAGGCCCGGGCCAAGGTGGACCTTGACCTTGACCAGAACCTTCTTGCTGTGAGGGAGGGGTGCTAACCACCACGCCACTGTCCCTACTTAATTTGAATGAATGCATATTACCTAATTTATAACACATTAAAAGTTTATTTATGCATGTATTCAAATAAATTTTCAGTTTAATTAATAAACTGTATTATTGAGAAGTGTTGTTGTGAGCACTTATTTCATTTAACAGCTTATAATTTAGTTTTATTCTAAGTGCAGAACACTTCAGTGGGAAGTACAAAGAATTATTGGACTATTATGTTTAACTTCAGATCCTTGATTTAATTAGAAGTGGTGCAATAACTGAAGATTTTCCATCACTTGAAAATTCACTGCAAAATATGAAGGCTGCTGTCATTTTGATAAACTATAAACTGATGGTGGATCTACTACAACAATAATTCACATAATTTTTGAAGAACAATAGCATCCACGGGCTGCCTCTTCCACAACATAAAACATGCATTATAGAATTTTCCGCTGAGGTCTTGGAGTGTATCTGTGACTACTAAAGAGTCTTAGGTGCAGCTGATCCCTTGTGCAGAAGGAGAACATACTCTGGAGAACATCCTCTTTGTGAATCAAGTGCTTGCAAGAACAGAAAGCCGCTCAGTGACTCCACTTTCGATTTCTGATTGTGAAAAGTGCAATTACAATGGTGGGTGTGTGTGAGTTTGAGACAGGTGAGGGAATGAAGGTGAATGAGTTCACATTCCTGGCATACCCCATCAAAAGCAGCAGACAGTACACAAGAGAGATGAAGAAGAGAGTCCAAGCAAGTTTTACAAGATGGAGGTGAAATCTGCTATGATGTATGATTTGGAGATGGTGGCACTGATGTGGAGCTGGAGGTGGCAGAGCTGAAGATGCAATGATTTTTGTTGAGAGTGACCAGGAGGAACAGGATTAGAACTGAGTCTATCAGACGGACAGCTCAGGTTGAGCAGTTTGGAGAAAAAAGTCTGAGATGATTTGGAGAGATAGAGGATATATTGGGTAAAGGATGTTGAAGATGGAGCTGACAGCCGTAGGAAAGCATCACTGTTATCAAAAAAAGATTTCAGTAACTCTGTAATGTAATGCATTACTTTACTAAATTCAGTGATCACGTTATGGTCACAACGATGTTGTTACTTGTATTGTAAAAATTCTTCAGTTATGTGCATGATGGGTGGATAAACATGCTTTTCTCTTCCTGCAATTTAGCACTTCAATCAGCTGATTTCAGTTTGTGTGCAGGGAGGAGGAAATGGTGGGGCAGTTTACAGCTTTCCAGGAGTAAAGATATGGACATTACTTTAATTTTTAATGCACAAAAGAACAAGAGTGTACTGGTGAACTGTAAACTGCCAAATTAGTGTTTTAGGATAGAACCGTTTGCATTTATGTTTATCCACCAATGGTCATCTGTCATTTTAAGAAGCTTCTACAGAGGTGATCGAAGCTGACTGTCACAATGAATCGTAGAACAAATCATTGGTGGCTTTCAACGTTATTCACATATTGAAAATACAGAAACTGCCAAAGTTTAAAATATGAATCTCATTTTTCTAGTCTGATTGATTTGCAGTTCTTGGGGTACAGGCTGTTGTGTCAGGTCATTTCTAATGAACTGGAGTACATAAACAACACTGTTATTGTTCTAATATCATATATTCTACTGTGTATTCACCCAGTGATTAAAACTCATGCCTGCTGTCACATCATATTTGATTATGTTACATTCTAGTTCCCTTTTGTAATCCTTCAAAGCCTTCTCAGTCCGGGCACTGAACCCAAATGTGATATTATGTGACCCTTTAACGAGTGTGGTGTAGGTGTGCCAAAAGGATTAATGTTACACCAAATATGAATGAGTAGGAGGTTAATTGTGTGTATGCTCTGTGTGTGTGTCAAGTGTTGAGGCTCATAGGGTGCTAGGAATGTCAGAGCCAGAGAATGAAACACACAACGGGTTTCAGATTATGCTGGCTCCTATAACAGTGCGTGTTGAAAAGAAAATGGATCTAACATGAAATATTGAAGCAAGGGAGGTGAGCTGAAGTCTTCTCACGACTTCATGGAGCTTATAGGTGCCCACCTATTTAGATGAGAATAGGGGATATACGAGTGCTACATGGCTACTTAGCCATATAAATAAGCATCTGTCTATGGCTTGGCTCTTATTCCTGCCAGTCAGTTGATTTTTCAGCACCTATGTTACCTTCTGGAGGATTCGGCTGTGGCTGACCTTTGTGCATCTTAATCATGGTTCCCGTTGGCCCGTGGGATACAGCTATCCTGTAGATCTGCTCCACCCCTTCTGTGCAGATCACAGTCCCTCTCTTTGCAGCCATTCGACCACATTTATCCAGTCAAATGATGAAGTCCTCACTGTAGATGGCATGTACCATCAACAGATAGAAGAAGTGGCTGAAATAAAAAGTCCTACCAATGGCATGAAAAGGCTTTAAGGACATCACAGAGGCTCTGATCATGGCAGTGCAAGAACAGGCCCTAAGCACCAGATCCATAGTCTACTGCAGATGATGTGACCCAAGTTGCAGACTGTGCAAAGGTGCCCTGGAAAGAGTCCAGCCCTCAGTCCAGTCCAATATACAGATACAGATGATATTTTATAAGCACACACATACGCTCAAAAATTCATGTTTGTGGTTTGTCTTGATTCCAGTTACCTTCCAACCCTTCAGATACCAGCGTGACCAAACTGCCTGTGACTGTGTTTGTTGCAGTGCCCACGTGCACAAATGCATTCGTTTAACTACACTTTTGTAGAATTAGAGTATAAGAGTAAGCTTTTGATAAGAACGGGTTTTACTGTGTGTTCACTTTTGAAAAACCTTGATGGTAATAAAAAAGCAAAACACCACCTTTAAAGTAAATGAAAAAAAAAAAAACAGTACATTGATAATTTTACTGTAATTCACAAACTCTGTCTGCAAACTCCTCTTACATGATTCGGAATTAAGCAAACAAATTTGACACACGTGTACAGCTGATACTTCTGAACCTCCTTATCTGTATCACAAATTGTGATATCATCATGTTGCCTGGTAGCTACCTAACAACAGGCTATAATTACCCATTTGTGCAATTACACACTTATAAATCTTTATAAAATTATCTTAGCATTTTCATTTCGTGACGGTAACATCTAATTTATAACCACAAAACATCAATTATGCATGATATATTATGAAGTCATCATGTTGCCTAGCAATCACCTCATAACAACTAAAATCACAGACTAAACAATGTTGTAGCATGGATATGTACCAGTTAATATGAATTAATGAATTATATATGATAATATATCCAGAAATGAAGATTTGTAGTCCAAAATAATACAAATAAATAAATAATAACAGCTTTGTTCCAGCAGTCATTATTTAGATAAACAAATTGTAGCTTTTATATTACACGTTAGGGAGTTTTGTTTGTTTGTTTGTTTGTTTGTTAATAAAACCTAAATGGGTTTTACTAATGCTTGGGGAGGACCCTTTGACATCCCTATTCAGTCACCTTTTGCTGATATTACAGTATCAGAAGTACTGTTGCTACTACTTTGCCATTATCTATAGATCTCTGTAACATGTTACCATTTATGTTTGGTGTATTGGTTGGCATCCAGATTGTTTTGGCTTAAGCAGCTTCTTTCTTTCCATTTCACGATAAAAGCTTAACTGTTCCACCACGAGCTCTTCAATAATTGTAGAAATTGTGGGAAGAACAGAAATCAGTTTGTAAATACAAATTTGGTGAATTTGTGGAGATACACATGTCGATGGCAATATCTATTTACCTAAAACCAACAACACTGTGGTTTCTACAACCTAAAATGTGGTGTTGCTGTTTCTTTTAGCAAAATGAGAGATGTGAAGACCTGGTGCATAATTATGCAGCAGCATCAGGTCTACAGTAAGTACGAGTGTAGTGTCCAAAATACTTTAACAATGGTCTGCTCTTGTTCCCCAGTGAGTCTTGCAGTGACGTGCAGTCAGGGGAGGCAGGTGAGGCACGGCCTCACCTGTCATCGTGGAAATATAAAATTAAAAAATAAATTAAATGGTTATATTCATTCAGTGATTTGTATTTTAAAGTTCTTTTCCATTTAACTACACCATTTTTAGATTAGTTTTTTCAAAATCGCTGAAATTTTGCATTTGCCGGTCAAATACTAAGAGACGAACGGTGAGGCACCAGCCCGGCGAGCCGCACCACGGATTGCGCAATCCGTGGTGCGGCTCAGTATAGTCATTGCCAATGACTACTAACTGTGCTGGCATGCTATGCAGTGAGACCGGATTACTTTCCCTTTGCATGTGGCTATTAAAATGTTCTAACACTTTTACTATATGAACTAAATTTCTATATTTTAGCTGGTGTATATAATGCACAGTTTTTTTTTGTTGTTTTTTTCATTAACAACTGTATGTGTGTGTAATGCATTCTTGTGTTGAGCGATCATGAAACTGCTGCGAAGAGACACTAGGTGAGGCACGCAGTTCTCGTGCCTCATGGTAGGGGGGCGCTGGTGATCCCAGGGACTCTACGACTCCTCGGCGGCAAGCTACCATAAACAGTTAGCAAGGCCAGTTAGTTTTTCCTGTTGCTTGGCCTTATGTTCAACATGGAAGATTACATAACTCAACTGAAAGAATTTTCTAAACTGGACTTTCAATCGAAGCAGAAGATAATAATTAAAGGAAGACCAACACCGGAGCTAAAAGGTTTGCTTCAGACTATGTTAATGTTAAACAAAACAACTGTTGCCAATCAAATGGTGAATAAGCTATATGTTTGTAAATCTGATGTGATGACGTCAGTGCCTCACCAGTCACGACCCTCACCGCACGTCACTGGAGTCTTGTATATGACAAACATATTGTATTGGTTGAGCGAATGAGTCACTCAACCACAAACACAGCATTTCTTTAATTTCCTTCCTCTGTCATTACCTACCCCTTCCCAGCTGCTATAACCTGACCTCAATTATCTAATCAATCACCCACTTGTATACTGTATATACTCCCTTGCTTCCCTTTGGTCCCTGCCAGACTGTCATTCCAAGTGTTCTATGTGTTTTCTTTGCTGGGTTTTCTCTTGTGTTTCCTCATTATGTTCCTTCTCTGTGACCTCTTGCCTGTTTTGGGATTTTTGCCTCCTGCTTCATTTCTTTGCCACAAGGACTTCCAGTAAATAACCTCTCATCTTATAATAAAGTTTGGGGATTGGAATTTTTACTGTCTCTGGTGTCCAGTGTTCTTCCTTGTAAAACCTGGACATGTTGCCCATACATGTAGGCCCCAGGTGGCAGAGATGTAGTCATTTATATCGATGTACTTGCACAAACCCGACTCTCTCTCTCTCATTCTCTCTCACACACACACAAACTCTCATCAGCACTACCCAGTAGAGCAGTTTGAGCTTTCCATCTGTCCCTTTTTTCCTTCTTTTCCTCTTGTCCCTGCGTCTTGTTGTTGTTGTAGTGCAGACATCATCCAGGCAGTCTGAAGACTGCAAAGGTTGGTGCCACCTGGCCCAGTGCCTTGTGACTGTTTAATGCCTATACTGCCAGCCAAGGTTCTGTCAGACAATGTGCATGTGTTTTTATGTCCATGCCAAACTCAAAGTGTAACAGGCAGGTTGGAGGAAGACCTCTAACAGTGACCTGACACTTCTCATCAATTCTCATCAACACACACTCATATGGCCTTGCGGGTTTCGTGTCGATGTTCCTCCCACGAACTCTTTTGCAAGCTGCCAAATCCTTATTTTCCCACAAAGGCTAAGCTGTTGTGTGTATTTGTGTGTTAGAAAGACAAATTTATGTGTAAACCAGTGTGCATGTAGAATAGGCATGCACATCCATTGCCAATGGTGGATACAGGGCATAAAGCTGTTTCTGTGTTGGAGAACTCAGCAAAAATAATTGATTGTCATTTAGGGTCTGAGGGCCCAGAAACTGTTAATTAAAAAAAAAAAAAAAACCACACAGAATAGTCACACTTTACAATATGTAGTCTAATGGAAACTGTTGTTTGACAAATCCATTAGCAATACAGTGAATACCATCTAATTTTCTACCTGCTTTTGTTGTTGCCAATAAACTCCCCTCTTAATTTTAGTGTCTCGTCATCCACTCTCTGTTTAAATAATGCTGAGTCTTTTTTCCTTTCCAAGTTGCTTTCATCTCTCAGCCCCTTCCAGCCCAAAGCTACAACAGTATGTCAGCCAGCCTGATTGAATAACCAAAGCAGCTCAGGGCTGATTTTTTTTTTTACAAAATGTTATTTTTCAGGAGACGTGTGCAGTGTGTATGGCCAGACATGAACATGCAGCCAGGGGCTACTAAGCTGTAGCTAAAGCTCTATCATTGCAGAACTCAGAAGAGTTCTGCAACGACTCATTTTGTTTGTCACTAAAACCCTATGATGGGTCAAGACACAAGTTGTAAAATAAGGTTGATCAATGGTTTATTTTTAGAGTATATATTACAATAATTTTAAACAAATCCAATGACAAACTTATTTTGTTGGCTTGTTCAGTAAAATAAATTTAAAGTTTGAAGCCATTCTGCTCATCTATCTTATTTTGGCATGTTAAGAAGTAAATACTTGCCATTTACTCATAAGTTTTGCATAAACCAAAGGCATGGACAAAGTACAGTTTAGACCTGAAAGTCAGAGTATTTCTGGAATGATAGAGGTCCATCCTTAGAGTGAGGATGGACCTCCATCTAGTCTAGTTGTTGCACATGGTTTAGAAAAGTAGATGGTTGCCATGGTCAGCATAAAAACGTTGGATCATACAAGTCGGATTTTCACCTACCTCGGATGAAAAATCTGGTCCCATTGTAATACATTTCCAATTAAATGGGATCGCATAAGTCGTATGAGTTTAATGCTAAAGCCCTCCTCAGCCCCCTTCACGCCCGCTTCCAATATGTACGATCTATGTAAACTCCATGCATCGACTCGTTCATGACTGGATTGGCTGCACCTGGCGAAACAGTTCATTTCACTGGAGACAATCATGGCAAGCATAAGCTACAGACTCACACTTACGCACAGAAATATGAGATTATTAAATTTGTGGAAGCGTATCCAGGGATGAAGCAGAAAGCCATTGCAGCAACATTCAATATTAGACCCCAAACTGTCTGATATTTGGAAGAATTTTGAAGAATGTGTAAGTCGGATTTATCCGATTTACACATTACCATTTCAATCCGATTTAAGGTGTGTTTACTGTACCTTTGTAATCCCAGTTTTTCAGCCAAAGCAGTGGAGTACAATTTATGATTATAAAAGCATCACAAAAATATATGCAGTTCAAACAACACACAATGTCTCCCAAAAAATGTCTCCCAAAAATCTTCCTAAAAGCCTTTTTGAAGCAGTAGGTTTCCATTAATCACAGAGTTGGCTACTTGATTCCTGTGTGAGTGAGTGAGTCTTTTCCCAAGTGTTAGTGAACCAAAATACTACTGATGGTTCAGGACCTTTTGCATAGTGACCCATGGCCATGGGTGACCGAGAGGCTAACTATAAAGAATTTTTGATAGAAGCCTTAAAAAGGAAAGGTTAAATAGGTGTATTAGGTGTACAACCTGATGGCAATTCTACACACAATTCAATCAGTTCTGAACCTCCCAGCATTGCTTGCTTGAATGGAAAGCTTAAGGTGGGAAGAAGCCTTCAGTGTGCTTGCATGAAAAACCAAGAACAGAACAAATAACAAAGCAGCTATCAGTGATAATTCAGTTCAATTCAATTTTATTTATATAGCGCCAAATCACAACAAACAGTCACCTCAAGGCGCTTTGTACTATACGGTAAAGACCCTACAATAATTACAGAGAAAACCCAACAGTCAGAACAACCCCCTATGAGCAGCACTTGGTGACAGTGGGAAGGAGAAACTCCCTTTAACAGGAAGAAACCTCCAGCAGAACCAGGCTCAGGGAGGGGGGGTCATCTGCTGTGAGGGGAGAGAGACGGGACAAAAGAGATTAATAATTGGTAGTGTGCCTCATTAATCCTGGTCAATAAAATGTAAAGGATTTTCATTAGGGCTGACAACCCAGCTGAGGACAGAGCTGGCTGACAAGAGGTCAGACAGGAAGAGGAGATGCTAAAGGGATAAGAGGGAAAAGAACGGACACAAAGAGGAAAGTTTGTTTATCGAGCACTTATAGAAGAACACATGGTGGTAAACCTATTCAATACATTTTCACAAAAGCATATAAATTAGGGCATGATGAGTACAAAAACTGTCTAAAAGTAGGAATATGAGAGAATCAAAACTTGGAAAGATTACAGTTTTATCTCTCTCTCTCTCTTCAGACACCTTGAAAACTAAAGAGTAGTTTACAAAGTAAATCTCTTAGACCTCTCTCGTGTTAGTGTCCACAAACATTCTCAAGGTAGCACAACAGAAACATGCCAACATTAAAGAAGTTACTGAAGGTGTCCTCATATTCCTCATGTTGTCCAAGTAAAGGCACGTAAACAACATTACTGTACATGCAATATACACAAAAATCATTACCGTGTGGATCTCTTGGATCACATGCAGAATAATATCATTTTTATGGCTGTATGTCTTTCCTCTGCGTGCTCACTTCGACCCACAATGCCAAGGTAGAGCCCTCGCCTAAACTCTGGTCATGTGACCATTACATTTGGTGTCAACATGGAGGTTTGCAGCACTTTTAGCCAAACCTTATTTTACAATCATACATTTTAGACATTTATTTTTTTTTATCAATGCTACCTTCATGGTGAGTAAATGGTTTGGGGTAAGTGGATCTAGGTGTTTGAGGTCATTGATGCTGTCAGTGGTGAGAGCGCAGGTATTTACAGTTGACATACAGTACCAGTCAAAAGTTTGTGTGTCCAAACTTTTGACTGGTACCGTAGCTTCATAGAAAAATTTTCTCAAGGAAGCATCATCTAATCTTCCAGAACTCTGTGAAAGGACTTGGTTAAGACACTCCTAACTACCACAAAACCCTCTTCTTTTCCAACTTGACCCAGTATTGGTAGATGGTGTTCTCGGGGCGGGATTAAGGAAGGCTTCCTTGCCTCTTGACTTGAAGACTGATGGCTCAGGTGCAGGAAGTCTAGTAAGAACCACTGTGTCGTGCAGGGCTTGTATTAACAATGTTTGTTGTTAGTATTGTTTGCTTGTTGTTATTGTTCTTCCATATTTGCTCTGTTTTGATTTCTTTATGAGCTAATGGAGGACCACTGATTACCTCACTGTGTGGCATTTTACCTTCTCCACAGGCTTCACGTGAGTCTGCTTCAGAGTAAGCCTTGAACTTTGCAGCTATTACTTGAAGAGCTTGCTGATTTTCCAGTCTTTTAAGCTCTCGCCTTTGTGCAGCAATAACCTCCTCCATCTCTATTTCAGCCTGCTTTGCAGCTAGCTGTGCAGCACACTCTGTTCTTTTAGCATTGATGCTTTGCCGCCCTGAAAAACAGCTTGAGTGGCAGCTACGAACAGCAGAATTGGAGTACCAAATATCGACTGAGCATACTCTCTGTCAAGCTCCATATGAAGTCTCGCATTTTCTGCCTTTGCATCAAACTCTTATTGCCCCACTTCACTCATATATACTTTCATTATCTTCATCAAGTCCGCTGTTACTGCTGTGCAGGAATCAATTTTTCTTCTAATATCTGTGGAAGGTGCTGACTCAGATCTTATATTTTCATACACATCTCTCTCCTGTGTCTCCAGCCCTTCAACAGCATCCATCATGTCTTGATCAGGGCACTCTTCTTTAAGTTTGGAACGTGTTGATCTAACGTGCTCCTTCCAGCTTTCATAAAGCTTGATAAATTTTCTCTCCTTCTGAGAAATCTCGTGTTGCCTAAGTTCTAGCATTTTGGGGGTTAGCGTTCTCTCCCTTGACGATTCCCTGGATTCAGCTGGTGACGTTGTGGAGGTAGGCTTCTTCAAAGTTATTTGGTGTATTTCTATTTTAGCATGAATATCATAGATGAGTGATTCCAGCTTCTTCCTTTAAACACAGTCAATCTGTGATTTCAACTGTTCATTCAACCTAGCTGACTCTTCCTTAAGGGATTCGATTTGTTCTCCACATTCTTCAACTTTTGGTTTTTCTGCATTTACTGACATTGTACATGTTTTAGAAGTTATTGTTAAATTTTCAAATAACTTTTGCCATTCTATAAACATCAGTGTGATGTCAATGCCTTTTGTAATCAAATACCCCTCAGTACACTTCTTTGATTGTGAACTTGGACTCTCGCATCAAAACACTATTAGAGCACCTTAAACATTACCACTCATAAAGCAGGAACACCATAACTGGGTTATAATGACAAGTCAGTTACTTTTTCAACTCAGGTACCTTTCTCATAAATAAACTACACTTTTAATAAACCCTTTTTTCAATTCTAGAACTATCCATGAAGTTTTGGAAGCAGCAGAGTCAAATCTGGTGCTGATTCCCGAGCCGTACTTTTTTGCGTGTAAGGATTACACAGTTATTGAAATATGAAGCCTGCAGACAGAGCTGATCAGCATCGCCCTCTGTTGGTGCTGTTGCAGTCAAAGATCAAGGGGCAATAGAGGTGATTTCTGTCTTTGAGTCTGTGAGCTTCTTCTCCAGTGTGTTCTCTAGCCACACTCTGCACTAGCAAGCATTTTCCTCTTTTCATATTCCAGGACATACACTGCTCCTAACTGAATTTTCAGCCATTTTCTTTTTCTCTCTTCAGAAACTAAAGAAAAGTCATAAAGGTTAACATCTCAGACCTCTCTCATGTTAGTGTCTGCAAACAGTCTCAAGCTAAAACAATACAAACATCCCAAAATTGAAGAAGTTGAAAATGGTCTTATATTGTCCACGTAAAGGTTACATGAAATACACACAAAAATCATAACCGTGTGTATCTCTAGGACCGCATGCTGAATAAGGTACATTTGTGGCTGTAAGTCTTTCCTCTGCATCCATGCTAGCTTTAACCCACATGGTAGTGCCCTCGCCTAAACTCTGGTCATGTGACCATTACATTCTGCATCAAACACTTTCAACCAAACCTTATTTTACAAACATGCATTTTAGACCTTTTTTAACATCTTATTTAGAACATTTATATTATTCTCAAAGAATATATTAACATATGAATTTATGACAAAACGCAGAAAATAAACACCTTTTTTAAACTGTCTCTGGGACAGTTGCAGTCATCTTTTTCCAGTCGTAGCAGCTCAGTATAGATGGTTTGTGAGCTGTTCTTTGTTTCTTCTTATTTTGTTAAATTTCAGTAATTTCTGTTCCCCTGCTGACTTAACAGTGATTTATCACATTCTATTCAATATCTACACTTCCCGTGCTGTGGTCAATGAATGTAATGAATTTAATGACTTATTTATTGAAACATATCAGACTCAAAAAACCGAGATTACATTAATTGTAATAGATGTTATTTACTTTGCACCAAATAAATAAATCATGCCAACTTGACTTTCAGTCTTCCTCTCTGGTTTCCTAACATTTATGTATTAAATGCAATAAATTTAAAAATTAGAGAAAGGACAGGTCCATAAGGACATGTGTTTTTGTCATTGTCATTCAGGTTGACCCTGTCCTGCTTACCAAGACACACTAAGAGACAGTGTGTGTATACATATGTGTATCATTGTGACAGTATGTCCTTCCAGAGCCAGACAGGACAGTCAGACTAAAGTCACCAGCTTTGGATGTGTGTGTGTGTGTGGGGGGGGGGGGGGGGGGGGGGGGGGGTGTACGTGTCTCACACAGCATATAGTAATGCCATTATATGCCCTTTGGTGCACAAGCTCACACATCTGAGGCTGCAGCGGGAGATGCAAAAAGCTGCAATCACAGTTAAAGTGGAAAACATAATCAAGAAAAAGGAAAATGAAAGCAAATATTACAAACCCAGTTTGCAGCTGCTGTGGCATCCACACAAATATTGACTTGCACAAATCTTTTCTGGGACTTTGAATCTAGGCAGAAGAGGATATAATGTAAATCTAACCATGCAAGTTCTCAAGAGATTTGTTGCAAAAGCACCCCAACACACACACACACACACACACACACACACACACACACACACACACACACACACACACACACACACCCATTTGCCTCTCGTCCATCTCCAATACAGTTTATAGCCTCAGCTCATCGCTCTATTTTGATCTGTGGAATGACTTTATCCATATTTAATGACCATGCTAATGAAGTTTTCACCTCACATTTGCCTGCGTTCAGTGTTTCTCTGATGTGTTCAGGGCACTCCAGCCTCCTCCCACAGTCCAAAAACATTCATGTTAGATTTACTGGTGTTTCTAAATTGGCTGTAGGTGTGAATGGTTGTCTGTGTTATCCCTGTTAAAGGCTGGTGACCTATCCAAGGTGTAACCCGCCTCTTCCCCACTCACAGCTGGGATAGGCTCCTGCCCCATCATGATAGATGATAGATTTTATTGGGTTATTTTGGGAGTTTTCTAGTTATTGCTGTTTTTTGTTTTGTTTTGTTTTTTCCCCTTTTAGTTTGCATTTCACTATTGTTCTAGTGCTCTAATTTTGATTACTATTGTTAGGCTGTTTTATTATTGCTTGCTTCTCTGATTATTCTTTGAGTTCTGTTATTGTAGAATTAAAATCATGGGTTTATGGTCTTGGAGTTTGATTAAACCAGCCACTGGAGGGGCACAAACCAGTGTGCTCCTAGTGCCAGTCCCAAGCTCAGGTAAATGAGAAGGGTTACATCAGGAAGGGCAGCCAGAGTCAAATCTTTGCCAAACCGAACATGTAGATCATCAATAAGATGATCAAGACAAAGGGAAACAGAGCAGATAATTGGGGCAGAGGGAAAACACATTGGGATGCTGAAACTCATCAGGGAAACAACACAAGGGATGCAAAACTAAACACAGCACAGCGAGATGAACTACCAAAATAAAACAGGAAGTAACTAAACATGGACTCACTAACAGACGAGCACTTGACAAGAAGGCACAGGAAACACAGAGGAAGCTTGATAAGTGAAACAAGGATTAACCACAAACAAACTAACCAAGAAGAGAACCCTGGTAAAACGAACAGGGCCTGAGAATAGAAATACTAAATACAGAGTGAAACCTAAACAAGATAGCAAGACCACAGGACTAAACACTGAGGCATCACAGCTAACAGGGACACAAAAGGATAAAAGACCGACCACAAAGACAAAGACTAAACCAGAATCATAAGAGAGGCAGGAATACACAGGGACTCTGGGAATAAACCAAAACCATGAACAGAACTAGATAAGAAACCAAAACCTGGGAATATAAATATAAGAAAACAATCAGGAAGATAGAAAGCTCTGAGTCCTACACCCAGGTACCATAACACCTGCAGAGGTGTGGAAATATCTGTGAGAGTGGGCAGTAGACTTTTTAACCAGACTGTTTAACCAGACTATTTAACACAATCTCGGAGAGTTAGAGGATGTCTGAGGAATGCAGAGGAATTCTGCTGGTACTGATTTTCAAGAACAAAGAAGGTGTGCACACCTGTTGTAACTACAGAGGGATAAAGTTGAGATCCCTAACTGCAGAGATAGGCTCCTGGCTCAGATGAAGAGGTCCGAGGGCAAACAGCTGGATGACAATGAGCCATAATTATGCCGAAAGCATCTCTTTGTTTCTTTTCCACTCAGTGTCTTTTGCACTCCCTTCCTCACCCCCAAACAGTCACAGCAGATGACTGCCCCTCCCTGAGCCTGGTTCTGCTCGAGGATTTTTCCTGTTAAAAGGGAGTTTTTCCTTCCTACTGTTGCCAAGTGCTTGCTCATGGGGGGGTCATCCAGTTGACAGCCTCTCCCTTACAGTATAAGGACACCTGAGGCGACTGTTGTTGTGATTTGGTGCTATATAAATAAAATTGAATAAAATTGAATTGAACGTGCACCCCACCCCACCCCCCCGACACACACACAAACACACCCATATACACACACTCACAGGTCACTAGTTCTCATCCATTATTTAACAGAAAGATCTCCCATCGAGCAGCGTAGCGTGTGGGGCAGAGTCACTGAGAATGAACAGTAATTAGAACAGTGAATGGAGAGCTTGTCTTTGGAAGAAGACGGCAGTGGGAAGCTTAGAGTGGTGACATATTCAGCTGGGGGACAAAAAGAAGGCAGAAAGACTGCTTGGAACAAAGAATGTAATGAGAAGTCAGAAAAGTCCGATAGATAAACAGAAAAGGTCGAAGGATGAGACTGGCTGAAAAAGGAGGAGAAAACGATCCTTACAGTAAACATCGCCTAACTCGAATTAAAATGGCCCATGAATTTCATCCAACTTGTAAAAAATCCGTCTTATGTGTAAGTCGGATTAAATCCAATTCTTCAAAATATCAGACAGTTTGGGGTCTAATATTGAATTTCACTGCAATGCTTTCTGCTTCATCCCTGGATTTGCTTCCACAAATTTTATAATTTTTTTCTCATATTTTTGCTCTTAAGTGCGAGTTTGTAGCTTACGCTCGCCTCCTGCGCTTGCTGTGATTGTCTCTGGTGAAATGAACTGATTTGCCCAGTGCGGCCAATCCAGATGTCACGTGACTTGTATAGACACTCAAGTGACCTCCAGGCGTTTAGTGTGTGTAGTTGTGCATGAACGAGTCGATGCATGGAGTTTACGTAGATACTGGAAGTGGGCGTGATGGGAGCTGAGGAGGGCTTTAGTGCTAAACTCATACGACCTATGCGATCACATTTAATTGGAAATGTATTACAATGGGACCAGATTTTTCATCTGTGGTAGGTAAAATCCGACTTGTATGATCCGACTCAGGAAATGATTTTTATTGGAATTAACATTAGGAACAGTCGGGACCTGCAGAAGCCATCCGACTAGAACGAAGATCCGATTTGACTTAGGCGACTTTTACTGTATTAGCATGTAACGGATGCCTGCTTATCTACATAAACACTAACTGATGGTAGGCTTCCTGATGGAAGGATAGTGTTAGAGCAATGCAAGGAAAAGTTAGTTCAGTTTGTAATCTTTGCAAGTTTTCCAATGACTTCTCCTCAGTCAGATGCAAAAAATAAGATATGAAGTTTATAGTAGTATGATTGTTGTATGAAATAAAGAAATGTAAAAAACAAAAAGAAAAAGAAAGACAGAAAAGAAAGTTTGCCAAACTTAGATTTCTGAGTTGGACTGTACAATATGTGTGTGACTGTGTGCTACTGTGTGTAAATGTGCAGCTTGTGGGTCATATATAATGAATAGGGTCAGCTATAAATGTGTGCGCATGCAGGTTCTCGCAGTACAGTGGCTGAGAGATGTTATGATTTACACAGAGAGGTTGGAGGTCACTGTACACAGCTGCTCTGACCCTGAGAAATACTGACAGCAAGAAGTGCTGTTTGCACACACAGCTGAAGATGTGTGTTGTGTGAGTAACATCTGCAGACCCACAAATAAAGAATAACTTCTCCACCAGTTCTATTTCTGTAATTCTGGAATCCAGTGTAGGATGGAGGCGATGTTTCTGTGCGTGACTGTGTGTATTGGAGGGTAGCTTTCTCTGAGTGTGTGCTACATCTACATGGACATTATTAGTTTAGTGAAAAGGCAGCAGAGGTAATAACCCTCACCGTTACCACTTTCAGTAATATAATTAATTCAGGATGAGTGAAGCTGCTTTGTTTACTTGTGTTGCTTTTGTTGTAAGGAAACAATCGCATTATGGCCGGAGCCTATCCCAGCTGTCATAGGGCGAGAGGCACCCTGCACAGGTCACCAGTCTGTCACAGGGCCAACACTCATGTGCATTCACCAAACCCCACTAACTGCACCACCGTGCTGCCCTGTTTACTGAATACTTAAAAGAAATCTACATGGTGTCTCCCATGGACTTCAAATTCTGTGTTTTCATAACTGAGTCATGTTTCATGGAACTATTTGTCAGGTCAAGCAGGGGGAAGCTGAAGGAAACGCTTTGCTCTTTGAAGAAAAAAAAATCACCTCATTAAAAGGAAACCACTCCACCCTGCATTTACTGAAACTCTTGCTAAACAGAACAAAAGCAAGAACATTTGATCCTCGTGCAAGTACACAGAGACCCGTTCTTTTGATATTTGACATAAAGACAGTATTTAAGCTGCCGTTAGCACATCAGATGGTGCAAGGGCACATTTGGGAGAATATGATCACACAATTGGTCCCAGAAAAAACTGCACAAGGGCAAATTACTTATTATAATATTACGTAAGAACATTAACCAAAAAAGTAGAATTTCTGGTTACTGTTACATTCATAGACAGGAATCTTTGTCTATGTATAATCCAGGAAATGATTAGAAAACCAAAGTAAATGTTCAGCTTACACCTTCACAACATTGTTTCATGTTGTTTTAGATTTTAGATGATGTAGCTTTATAGATTTTTCACTCTTTTTAAATAACAGCAATATCACACATAATATTTATGATGTATACTCTTATATTTTTGACTTGCCTGCTAATCTTTTTAACCTTTTTTGGGACTCCATGATTTTGGAATCATGTCGTGATCTCACTGTCCGAGATTGTGGAATCATGGATTTTGGAAGTGTGTACAGCTGCCTCACCCAGCAGTGAAAACAGTGGTTTTCATTAATATTCCACACTGCAGCAGCAGCAGCAGCCGCTCAATGCTGCTGTTTTTTGAAATGTAACAGGGTTGTATGGTGCTTTTTTTATAACAGTTTAGGGACATAATCAGGATCGTCTCTTGAGGGTAGACATGAAAACACTGTAATTTTTGCTCTGCTCTGCAAAAGCAGCCTGCCTGCAGTGTTTTAATTGGCTGTTTTATATTTTTTGTCATTTATTTTTAGCTCAACAAAACTAATAAGCATTTGTTTTTATGTTCTTTGTATAGTGTCAGCACTTGTGTGGCTTTTCCAATAAAAGTTATGTTTTGGTGTGTTTTACTCATTTTTTGTGATGTTTATGGACTACTAGTGTGTACAGACAGAAACATGTCATTATATTTATTTATTAGCTTGTAGGCTCTGGGTTCCTCTTCTACACAAAATTTTTGCTCTTCCATTATTTTTTCTTTCCAGCGTGCCAGTTTTTTTGTTTGTTTGTTTGATTGGCACTTTCATAATTTACCAAACTAAAATACCCACCAGACGAGTCATTCTACTTCTCCAAGAGTCCAACACTTTTTTCCTCAACCAATCACATCATCACCAATTCACATTAATTCCAAATAGTCTCCATTGTTGAATCCACATTGGCAACCAGTGTCAGCAATCATAAGACAAAGACCATTTCTGCAGCAATTTGTTAATATCATAAAACTGCCTATGTCACATTTAGCGAAACATGTCTATGCACTTTCATCTGCTTTCATCATACTTTATACTGTTAAATGGCACACAACTTAGTTATCACTGGGGCACGGGACAGGGGCTGTTCTTACTTGAACCTGCATGAGAAGGACACACCAAAATCATAAAATACTGTGATTGCATGCTTAATAGTTTAAGGTAATGCTTTACATTGTTATTTGATGTAAATTATTTCCTTAAGTTGGGGTTGTGGCTTGCAAATGTTAAGTCAAGTTTATTTCTAGTGCACATTTAAAAACAATAGCAGCTGACCAAAGTGCTGTACATCTAAAATAATCAAATAACATAAAATATAAGATAAAATGACTGTTAAGACAGGAAACATAAAATAGTAACAACCTGAGAGTGAAAACAACACCAATAATGTACCCAGGATTCAGTCTGATTTAAAAGCCAGAGAATAAAAATGGGTTTTCAAACAGGTTTTAAAAGATGGAGCGGTCCAGATGTGAAGCAGCAGTTTGTTCCACAGTTTTGGAACAACAACTGCAAAGGCCTGATCTCTTCTGTGCTTTGATTTGGACCTCGGGACACTTTGGAGCATTTGTTCAGCAGACCTCAGTGAGGAATGTGCAAACTTAAAAGATCAGAGAGGTAAGAAGGTGCTAACCCGTGCAATGCCTTAAAAACAAGTGATAAAACCTTGAAGTCAATTTGAAAACTGACTGCCAACCAGTGTATTGATGCTAATATGGCGGATATGTGATCCCGCTTACAAGTGCCGGTTAGTAACCGTGCTGCAGGGTTTTGGACCAGCTGCAGTCGTCGAAGGGATCTGGTGGACTCAAGATGCAGATTCGTTACGATCAGCGTTCAGTGTGTTTATTTACAGCGTATGGCAACACAAATAATGACGATTAGAGCCAAAGGTCGTGGCAGCTGCAGCTCGCAGTGGTCCAATCTGAATACTCCCAAGGGTCCAGAGCCAATCTCACTAACTGTGTTAGTTAACAATCCGGCTTCAAGTGCGTTTCTAACTCCAGCTTGTAAAGAACCTGCTGATCATCCAAAACTTCCAACAGCTGCAGGAATCAGCCCAGCTGTTTGGCAAATGAGTGTCGGAGGAAGACCAGCCTCAACAACACAAGAATTGGTTAGAAACACACACCTCAGAATGGCAAACCAGAGTGAGGGAGAGAAGGAGGTCAGCCAGCTTCATGACAACTGATCAGAAGGTCAGTGATTCAATCCCTGGCTCCTCCTGTCTGCATGTCAGAGTATCCTTGGACAAAATACTGAACCCCAAGTTGCCCCTGATGCATCCATTGGAATTGTGTGAATGTTAGAAAGGCCTCTTAGGCCTCAAAAAAAGCACTTGTATGATTGTGTCAATCATGCTTGTAGTAGACACTGGAATAAAAGCCTTAAAATACGGTGCGAGCCGAGGCAGTGATACCTCTCTATCCATCACAAAAACGGACAATATAACAAAGGACATGCACCGGATCTTTGACAGATACGTTTTGGAGATTTTTCCCTAAACGGACAAGATTGGACCCTGAAAGATCAAAACTTCGGATACTCACCTGTTAAATATGCGGGTAATATCCTAATTTTTTGATCCACCAAAGATCTTATATCAGATTTCTTTGCATATCTCTGCAAACGGAAAAGATTGGACCCTGAAAAATCCCAACTTCGGGTGGCCATCTGTGAAATATACATGTTATATCCTAAAATCTGCTGATGATCTTGTCTAGAATCTCTTTGCATATTAACTTTATCTTTAATGGATTCAGTATCAAGATCTGACATATCATTTTGCATATTGAATATTTGATATTCTTACATATGCACACAACAGGCATTCGGTGTCATTTACAACATTACTGCAATGCATGATTTGAAATCTTTTATATTAAATTTTATTCTACAGTATCAGGAAAAAAATCCCAAATTTATTTTTGCGTCTCTCTTATGTTGAGCAGCAAAAGCCCTTTTGGACAGGCTAAAATCTGAAACTCCCGGATTTAATCTGTTTGTACGTGGGTATGCGTATGCTTGTTAGGAGTCTTTACAAGTCTTGCCTACATATAGGTAAGCTGGGATATGTGTGCATATACTGAATGAAAAATAGTTCTGCCTCAAAAACAGGCTGTATGAGCATGAAAACACATTAAATAATTCAGAATAAAACAAGAATTCTAGTTTTAACTAGTTTGAAATGTATTGAGTGACAGTTGCTGCTCTGTAGTTCATACAATTATGATTGACAGAAAATGAATCTGAAACTATTCTGAATATTTAAAGATTTCAGTGATTTTCATTTCATTTTCAGAGAAGAAAATGCCAACAATGCCGCTGGTTTCAGCTCCAGAATGAAAATGTGTAACTTTGGCATCTTAACTGAACAGTAAACTCAGCATCTTCGTTTTGGACTGTTGGCCAGACAAAACTGAGCTTCTGAGGACATCACCTTCATCCAGAAACTGTGGCAGACACTTTTCTCCATTTCCTTATTTATGCACCAACAACTAAATTAATCAAGAAAATTATGAAAACAATAACTTATTTGATAAGAATAATAATAATAATTGTCAGTTGTAGCCAAAACAAACTGTATTAACATTAAGTCTCTCTCATAAAGGACCTTATCTCCTCGGGGGGGCTGCCACATCACTGGACACCCTGCTGTGTACCATCCTGCAGGAGTTGTTGAGCTAGTTTATGTGGTTTAGTCTGGTGGACCTCCACTCAGGCTGGCTGACTCTCTGGGTTTGCCATCTCCTGGTCGCTCATCAGGCATCAGGATGTCTTTAAAATATCTGCTGTCCTCCTCATTGAGCTTATGATTGCCACGGCCTCGCGTGCACCCAGAAGCTGAAACAGAAACACTTTTAAGCAGTGCTGCACATGCTTCGTTGGGATTTCTAGTGGCTGGCAATATTGGTTAGGTGCATGCGATTATTAAGTTTTGGCTAGAAGAAACGATGACAGGGAAATTAAATTTTTTTTTAATTAGTATTGGCTAAGTCAGTGTTTTTGCTGTAGTAGTTTTAACAGAATTAGTGCAGTGCCAGTAAAGGAAGAGATGTTAAACAGCTGATATTTGTTAGTACTTTTCAGTTATTTTTACAAATTCATAAGTCTAGTTTTATTTTCTCCAATACAAAACAACTTTCAAGAACTTCCACTATCAAATGGCTGCTACAATATCAAAACATTCTCAGTGGTGGAGAAATCAGGACCCTGATCCAGAAAGCAACAAACTCAGATTATCAACTCTGAGATGGCCAACTCTGTTTTCAGTTCCACTAACTGCTGATCAGTCTGTCCAGTCATCTGAGTTTGTTCAGTTCAGCACATACACGAGAAAAGAAAGCCTTGATCAATGGAGCTCCGATACGAGGATTCACCCTGGCACTCTGTCTCAGGTTACAAACAGTGATTGCTGGGATTAATGTGTGGTTCATGTTTCAGGGAGCTAATGGACAACCTGGCAGCTGCTCTACTGTCAGCGGAGTCACAGATCGAAGATTTTATTTTGAGCTCTTAATAAATCCACAATGTTCACTGATCACCGTCAGTAACGACTGATTGAATATAACAAGAAACTGATGTCTAACTGGGATTTCATGTTTGCAAAGCTGCACACGTGTTCAGTATAATGTGCTCCTATGGAATGTGGACTTTAACTTCAAAATCTGAGTGTCAGTCAGCTGGTTCAGGTGCAGCAGGGGGGAAAGACTCAGGTTTAGTTTACAGAATCAATTATCATGGTTATGGTAACAGACTCAGAGGTGAAGTTAACTTTCTGGAACAAAAACCAGTTTCCCTCATCGCAGCATTAACAAACTCAGAGAAACACATGTCACAGAACCTCAAACCAGAGTGAGGGACAGAAGGAGGTCAGCCAGCTTCATGACAACTAGTCAGAAGGTCAGTGATTGAGTCCCAGGCTGCTCCAGTCTGCATGTCCTTGGGAAAGATACTGAACCCTAATTTGCCCCTGATAGATCCACTGGAATTGTGTGAATGTTAGAAAGGCCTCAAAAAAGCACTTGTATGATTGTGTCAGTGAGGTTTGTAAAACACTTTGAGTGCTCAGTTGTGTCAAAAGTACCGGTCCATTTACCATTTGTGTTATTCGTATGCCTTTAGATTAAATCAGGTCAAAGTTTGACCTGTTTGACCCGCAGTCAGAATTTCATGAACTTTGTTTGAGCTACAGTAAAGTTTTGGTGTCACTTGATACACGGACACAAAAAACACACACCTCTAAACCCAGGCACCTCGTGGCCTTCATCACTTGTATATTCTGACAGCTGTTTTTGTCTTCTGCATTGATTAGAGAGACTATTAGTCTAAATAGTTTAGCTAAATAGTCAGACACTATTTAGCTAATCCTTTTGTTTCCCTGGCAACACAGCAGCCCATAATATATCCAATTTCTATATTAGAGGATTTGGTTTAAAGCAAATGTAAAAGGATGTAAAATTTCTTCAGATTTTTTTTAAGTTGTGAAGAAGATAACACAGATTACATGATCTACCAACACAATGAGGAAATGCAGTTAACTATACATCAGCCAATCAGGCCGTGTGTGTTTACTGAAATGCATCTTTGTGGTTTAGGTTACTGCAAGCCGGAATCATTTGCTATCTTTAAACAAAATGTGTTTGTGTCTTGTTGCTGTCTCATTCCCAACATTTTAGTGCTGCTTTTAAAACCTGTTCAGCTTGCAGGGTGATGAGGTCAGAACTCGCCACAGGCCTGACACCAGGATCAACTGACCAAGGGGGCAAATCTTTTTATCTGGTGAAACAATAAGTTATTATCAACACCTGTCTCTGCATTTAAATACTTTTGGCATTAGAACAACGTTTTGAACACTTGTGCCATAATATATCGTTAGCCTAATAGCATAATTGCCTAAGTCATATTTTGGCATATTTTGAGATACCTACCTAATTCTACTCTGCTAACAGTGTAGATTCATTTAGATAGATATCTCAATTTTGGCCAAAATATGACTTAGGCCATTATGCTGTTAGGCTAACGATATCAGAAATGAATTTCTATTTCATGAACTTCCATGACACTGTATTGGATTTAACCAAGCATTAGTCTTTGTAAAGCTACATAACAACAACACAATCTTTCTATTAAAAAATGTGTCTTGACACAATTTAGGAAATTTAGAACTTGGAACATGAGCCTATGTGGAATTATACTATTTATAAGCTGGTGAAGTATGAATGTGAAACAAAATAATAGGAAACAGCATCAGGGTCATTAAGTATGTATGGGCTGGGGGTTCTGATGGCAGGCAGAACATACAGCTGAGGGGCCGTGCAGAGTGCATATAAATCATAGCCAAATAATCGCTGCTGCAGTTGGGACTTTTCACTATTGCAAAAAATCAACAAGTTTTCTGCATTTGGGAAAATTTGTAAAAAAAACCCCAAAACAAAACAAAACAAAACAAAAAAAAACCCACCTTTTTGTGTGTGTGTGTGTGTGTGTGTTTTTTTAGTGCTGCAACCTCATCAAACTGTGACTGAACATGATGGTCCTGCATGGGAATTATGTATTTGGGACTTGCTTTCAAATACATTTCAGCGTAATGTGCATATCAAATGTCAAATGTCCAATTTCAATTATTTGTGTGTGTTTGCTTGAGCTTAAAATTAAAAGTACATAAAACATCTGTTTGTTTGTTTGTTTTTTCTCATTAGATACATTAATATTGACTCTGTGGACTACCCGGGATGTGGTCTCTGTTAACATGATGACTGCTTTGTTCTCCATGCAGCATAATTGAGGCAACAAAGCGCAGCATTGGAAAAATAGGCACATTTTAAAGATTGCCTAGGAAACATGGTTGCTGCAACATTTTTTTTTCTAGAAATATAACTAATATTCTGCAGTCATGTTGTTGTAGAGTAGGCCATTTAGAATTTAGGCACACCTGTCATTTTAACTAAATGCCGACGCTGTGAGACGGATGCACCACAGAGGACAACCTGACTCGAAGAAGCATTGATCATTGGTCTCTTTTTTTTCATGAGGTTGACCTTTTATGCAATTTTAGGTAGGATTTCATTTATAAATGGAACATTGCATGCAGCTGCACAGATTTTCTAAATCTGGCTCTTATTTGTTTGCACTATTTTTGCCATTTTAGCAAATGGTGGATTTTTTGCTATTTTTTTGCATTTTTGTACATTTTTTGTATCTTGTATAGACTTTTAGTGGATTCATACAACGTCTATATGTCATGCCTGCATTGTATTTCCTGGTCTGCAGTGACTGCTGATTAGGTAATTAACGTAACTGAAAATCTGTTGATATGTTTATATTTGAGTCAAGTTGTTAATGTTAATGAGGTCTCATCACATTCTGTTTTTAAAGGCTTACAGTAAGAGTTCTGTGAAGACAGAGCAAAGAGGCATGACTGTGTGCTTATGCAGAATCTATCTTGCATACAACTTGAGTTTGCAAGTTCAAGTTTTCTTGGTGTCTCTTCATGTATGAACTCCAAAAACGACTGCAAACCACAGAAGGCCCTGTTTTTCTCATGTGTGCAGTAGGCTACATTGTACCTAACGTACAAGAGGGGTTAAGGCAAAAAAATGGTATGTCTTTGTAATTATGTTTTGCTACTACACTGGTTTTTAGATTTATTGTTGCAATTTATAGATTGACTGCTCTCTTGGTCTATTATTTTTAATAGTTTGCTTGCTTTACATTTGCCTGGGACATTATTGACAATTACCAGGGATGCTGCAACATTGCCACATTGCTCCAGTAGAACACCGAAGCGCCTTTGTATTTCTGAATCATCAAGGACAGATAAGTTGTGATGGAGGTAAGAAATAACTTGGTTCAGTTCCTGATCCAAAGAGCATTCAAGTTTCCAGTCACCATGGAGATCTTTTTGTCAGCTTTCAACAAGTAACATTAACAATAAAAGTGAGTTTTAAGACAAAAAAAAAAAAAAGAAAAAGAAACACTGGCACCAAAGATGGTTTTTCTGGGAGGCAACAAGCGAGCCAGTGCCTGAAGCCTTGAATCAGATGGTTCTGGCACATCTGCTTACTGAGATTAAGTAGTGTGCCAAGTGGCAATGGTCTGAGATATTCTAACATGAACACAAGACAGTCTTGAAAGACAAAAGAAGTCACATTATGTGTAAGGTTATGTTTTCTGTCCTGTGTGGTTTCCATTGTTTTGGTATAATTCATAATTGGACTGGATACTGATTTGATTCTAATATATGCACAACACAGAAATGTTTCAGGAAAATTTTCCATATGATAGTAAATTTTTTTGCACAAAATCCAACTTGTCCAGGTTGTCATTTAATCAAGTTAAATTCTGAAACTGACAGAAACACAAGGGAAAAAAATGCAATTTACAAACAATTAGCGATGATGAGTCTTGTTTGTAGATCATACAGTAAATTAAACTATGACGTTTAACTTATGGGACTAACTGGTAAAATATGCTAGTGATTTATTCCTCTTTCAGACTGAATATGTGTTATGTGTATCTATCTGAGTTTGTGTAACGTGAAAAATGTGTTAGCAGAACTTTGTAGTAATAACAGGAACAAAGACCACTGATGTTTCCGTGGAGAAGCTCATGTGTCTGAGTTTGGCCAGTCAACAAGTTTCAGTTGCTGTAGCACGTTAAGAAGTAATACTAAAGAAATGTAGACATGATACCTCAGTGATATGAAAATATACAGAATACTGGGTGTGACGAAACACACTCTGCAGATGGGATAAATATATGCTTTCTGCAGGAGTTTACATCAACATTAGTAACATTAGTGAACACAGCTCTTTTCTGGACTCAGGAAGAGCCAAAGACATGCATTCAAACCTGGGACCTTTATTTTATTGTATTTTATGGGCTTCAAGAATGTATTGACAGGTATCCTGCTCCTGTAGATGAAACGGGAAGCTAACTGACATATAATTTTTCAATTCAAGACAATTTTATTTATATAGCACCAAATCACAACAAACAGTCGCCTCAAGGCACTTTATATTGTAGGTAAAGACCCTACAATAATTACAGAGAAAACCCAACAGTCAAACCGACCCCCTATGAGCAGCACTTGGTGACAGTGAGAAGGAAAAACTCCCTTTAACAGGAAGAAACCTCCAGGAGAACCAGGCTCAGGGAGGGGGGGTCATCTGCTGTGACCGGTTGGGGCTGAGGGGAGAGAGACAGAGATTAATAATAACTAATGATTAAATGCAGAGTTGGGTATAAACAGTATGAAAAGAGGTGAAGAAAAAGAAACACTCAGTGCATCATGGGCTGCACCAGCTACAGGTGAGCCATCTGTCACCTGGTATTCTTCTGATACATCATTAGCCCTTTTTTTTTGTTGTATCTGACCTTCAGCAGCCTGCTTTGAAAGATTAACCTACATTTTAGTCAGCTAGTATCTTTTTTTCTACCTGAACGGACAAAACATACCTCAGTGAAACACAAGAGAACCAAACAGACAAGGATGAGGGAGGCTCCAGGTTTCCAGCTAAACCATGATCTTTCTTTCAGGTCAGCTGCTCTTGCATTCAACAACATACCAGTTATTTCTGGGACTCAGTTCCCAGTCTCAGAGTGTGGCGATGATGATGATGCCCCCCCCCCGAACTGACATCCTGGCTCCCCCTTTGTTGTAGCATTTGTGCTGTACCTCGTCAATCTCGAGTTGTGATAGCAGTTGCTCCTTGTGGATGCTGAAACTCTGAGTCTAGATGTTAGATGGCAAAGAATCTGTGTGTATTAGTGGTGGGCGGATTGATCCAAATATTGATAATATCATTACCAGCATTGGTATTGATATTGATCAATACCAGTGTAATGAGATCGATACTTCAGCTTCAGTTTCTCTCCTGTATGCAGTGCTGTGGTTTCATCAAAGTTGCGAGCTGACTGTGTCTAAATGCTGCCCCTGTCAGAGCACAGAGCAGGCACACTTTGCTCCTCCCCTCCCCGCAGTGTTTTTAAGTTATACCGTCACATGACACGTAACATATTTCACTTGGAAAAAAAGGAATTTGTCAGCGGTGTCAAACTCCTGGCCTGCGGGCCACGTCCAGCCACACCCCCTATTTCCAGCCCGCAATTTGATGTAAAAAATATAAGATAATTCGCTTTCCCCTCCAATTAAGAGGAGTTAGCGAAATGTCAAAAAATTGTCTTATATTTTTGACATCAAATTGTGAGCCGGAAGGAGGGGGCGGGGCCAGAAGTGTAAATGTTTTATAAAGTTGTGGAGTGATAATTTTGTACGGCTTGTTTATTTAAGAAAAAATCCAGAACATTAGTGAATGAAGGGAAATTTTTTATTAAAATTTTTGTATTATACTTTCTGAACACTCTACCTGAAAAAAAATAATAATTTGTTATTGAGTGATAATTTTGTACAGTTTATTTAAGAAAAAAATCCAGACATCACAATGTATGGAGAAAATTGTTTGTTACTGTTCTAATGTTTCAAAACAAAAACTTTTATTTTGATGAAGTATTTTCTATTTACCTATAAACTTTGCCCAATTATATCCTGGTTTTTAACTAATTAATGATCAAAAGAAGAAAAAAAATCACAAAACACTTAAACTTCATGAAAATTCATCAGAAAATTCAGGTAGAACCAAGAAAATTCGGATGATTGGATTTTTCGCCATTGAGAGGTACCAGAAAGACTGTAAGGCTGTCAGCAAATTAATCAGTTATGACAGCCTGTACCAAAACAATTGTAGTATCTGAAATTTGGCTCCCTGACCAGCCTTGGATAGCCATATCTCAATTCTCTCCAGGATGTTATGTAAACAGATGCTCTACGCCCCTGCTTGTCCTGTTCTTGTGACCTGTATTAACTGGTATCCAGGCGACCAAGGCTGTCTATTCCACCTTATCATGAACATTATCATGAACTGCTAGCCGAGGGGGGGAGCTTGCTTGCCTCCACAGCATCCCTATGTTTGTCTGGTTGTTTTGTCTTTTCTTGGATGGGTTTTCTGTTAACTATAATTTACCCATTGTGGGATCAATAAAAGTATCATTCATCATTCATTCATAATTATTAAAAAGTATTGGAATTGGTATCAGATCGATACCAAATCTTGCAGTATCGCACACCACTAGTGTGTGTGTGTGTGTATATATATATATATATATATATATATATATATATATATATAAAATATTTATTTATTTGCAACAAATTTTCAGGATGGTTTTGTCTAAACAGAATTATCGGTTGTTTACTGTACAGTATAAAGCACCTGGTTACTGTTGTTTTAGATTGATGCAATATAAATAAAACTGAGCTGAATTAAACTGCCAGCACAGTGCTTCATACGGAACCCCAGACTCGTCCCTCACATTGCCATATGATGCTTTAGATATTTTTTTTTTTCTGGTGCCCTACCTTCTTTTCTTACCGTCTTTAACTGAAGTAAAGGATGATGGGTGCTGGAGCATCAAGACACCAAGACTTCTTGATAATGGTGCCTGGGCTTTAGTGCCATGGATTTTACAGCAAACCTCTCTTGCATGTGTGTACACATGTATACGTGTATCTGACTTCTTAATGGTTAAAGCAAAAATGAGCCACTGGGTTGACTTAAGGATTGTACACTGTTCTGTCTGTTGTTGTAGCTGCCTCTCTCGCTCTCTCCCTCTCACTCTTGCTCTCTCTCTCTCTATCCCTGGGGGTGGGGGTGGGGGGGCACATGTGTGTATTGGCCATCAGTTGTTTTTGCTCTCTGGGGGATCAGAATGAAACATGGGCATAAGGAGCTAACATTTTCCCACAGAGCTGCTCATACAACACTCCTTCATATGCATGAGATTTGTCGTAAGCCAAGTGTGTATTATTGAGTGCTCATGCATGTGTGTGTCTGTGTAGAGCATGAACATATTTCCACCTCTAGATCGAACACTTTTTTAAGGATGGTATGCAAATGATAGATAGATAGATAGATAGATAGATAGATAGATAGATAAGACTGACTCTCACAGTGCCTGTAATTTCATGCTATAGTAATAAACACAGGCATCTGGAAATGCTGAAACATGGAGGCACTTGTTTTCTACTAAAACTTCTCTAACACAGACCTGCATGTTCCACAGACCTACATCTAAACTGTATGGAGGTTGACCCACATGTAACATTAGACCTCTTTTCAGTTAGCATGTAGTGACTATTCTCAAATCAATAAATCAATGTTTGGGATGCTGTCAGAGGCTTCTCCTGCTTGCATATGTTATTTTATGGAGTCTTTTCATTTATATTTAAAGCAGTAAGTGCAAAGCACAACCCATATTGACACAGTAGCCATGCTTACGTGTTGTGCCAAACTGAAATAAACCAAAATTATCTTTAAGCTCATAATAACGTTGAATTATAAGCTGAAATATACTCAATATGTTTGTCTTCTTGGATTTCACAAGCAGTAATGGAAATGAGCTCTGCAAAAATCTGTTTTGCAGCTTTACAGCATGAGGCAATTTGGCATTTTGAAATAAGTGCCTGCCTGTACAACGTGCAACAGTTCCTGCTCCCAATTTAACTCTTATAATTACATGCCTTTGGAATTTGGATAGGACAGTGGATGCATGGTGTGTGCTTTTGGAAGCAATATTGGATATGTTGTTGGTTTGGGGGCCAGAAAGAGTGCAGAAAATGCAGGCTGGTTCTGGCTGTGAGTGGAATCCACTGTGGTTTACCTCTATCTCCCCTCATGCAGGGCTCTGTCTTTCTCAGCCTCACTGTGTTTTGTTTTCTTTAGGGGATTTGGAGGTCTCTAACTCTGCCATCCAAATCCATTGTATTTGCTATACACTCTCCTCCAGTCCTCCTGTATCGCCTCTACTTCTTCTCATGCCTACCCCCTTTTCATTTCTCCTTAGTTTTTCTCTGTTTCCTGCTTCTTTTCTCCTCCCAAATCTCATCTCTGCCTATTTCTCCCATTTTTTGTCTAATCCTATTTGTTCTATTCTCCTGCTCTCCATTACTACTCCTTTTTTACCTGATCACATCTCCCTCCAAGCTTCTCTCTGCTTGTCTCATCCTTCGCTCTTCTGCTTTTCACCCTGTCTCTGTTTCTACCTCTGTCTTTCTCTAATTATTTCCTCTTCTACCTGATCTCTACTTTTATAATCCTCTCTTTACTCATTTGCTTTTCTTTCTGTCCTCTGTTTTCTTGTCTGATCTGCTTTCCTCATCCTACCTGTTTCTTTTCTCCTCTATCCTTTACATCCTCCCCATTTCCAACATTTTCTCCTCCCGGGGAATGCCTTGAAGCACTATCTGTATTATTATATTAGTACAATATTAGGTGTCGAATGATCCACTTTAAAAAACAAAAATGTGACCTTTGTGTTTGCCACATGCAAATGAAAGCACAGGAAAACACAAAGACTGGGGATATAAGAAAGGCCTGGATGACTCTACTGTGCAATCTGACAAGTGATGAGTGAACCACTGGAGGCACATATAAACTGAGGAGACAGATGATGGGAAACAGGTGACACTTGGTGGGTGGCTGTAGCTCAGTAGGTAGAGCAGGTCACCTACTGATCGGAAGGTCAGCGGTTTGATTCCTGGCTACATGCCAATGTATCCTTGAGCAAGATACTTAACCCCAAGCTGCTCTCCTACCGTCCCGTTGGAGTATGAATGTGTGTGAGTGTTAGCTAATTAAAAGCACTTAGCTTAGTAAACATGGAAGTGCTTGTATGAATGGGAGTGCATGGGTGAATGTAAACAGGTTGTGTAAGCACTTTGAGTGCTCATACTGAGTAGAAAAGCGCTATATAAGAGCTAGTCCATTTACCATTTACTTAATGGGGGTGGGGCAATCATAAAGGAGGAAAACTAATAAAGAGAAGAAGTGAAACTAGCAACAGTGTAAACAAACTAAGAAAAACCAAATAAAGCAGGAAATCACTTAATAAGAGCTCGTGGTAGGCTTGTTTCAGTCCTTTCCTATTAATGACAATTGTTTGAATTCAGCTGCTTGGTTGCTGCAGGTTCGTGTAAATAAATGTACTGGTGTAATGTAATGGGAAGGTTTAGGAAGCAGAAAATGACTTGGTCAGATTTTGGCGTAAGAACTACAGTAATTGGTTAGGTTTAAATAAATATTGTGTTTTTGGTTAGAATAAAGCTCTTCAGCACATTAAACCAGTTTGTGACACCAAAGGGTCCTTTAAAAACCTTCATATGTAATCAGTCATAATCTCTTCTGACAGCCATTTTTCTTTATTACCATCTCCTGAGGCAACCATCCTCTTTTTAATTAGACTCTAAATATTTATTTTTATGGATTTATTACAACATGAAATGAAAGGCAGTCCAGAAAGTGTTTTTTGCTGTCTTTTGTCTGCTGCTGATATTTCTGTAACAGAAACAGTCAGATTTGCTGACTAGGCTACTGCAGATAAAATAGAAAAAGGGATCATCAGCTAGTTAAGATGAAGAAGCAGCTAGAATTAAATAGTGTTATCTGTTTATTAAAATACCCATTATAGCTCTTGGCTTGAGGTTCCTCTGCCGACCATTCATCTCATTGTGATGCTCTCGAGGAGTGGCTCTGTCAAAAACATGGGTCTACACTAAAACAGCTTTTCAAAACTTTAAAGCATTTAAAGGAGCATGTGCTGTATATTTCTATTTCTGAGCATTTTGTTATTTGTATATTTAATGAGAAAGAAGTAATAAAACAGGAAGAAAAAAGAGATGCTGTGAGGTTTGTGGGTGTGTGCCTGTTTTGAGGAGGAGGCCTGCTGCTTCTCTCTCGCTTTTTGGGATTAGCTCCTGTCGTCTCCTGTGGCAGAAAATCTCTGGAGGAAAAGGGATGGATTGGGATAAGAGAAAATGGGAGGATGTGGGAGGAAAAAAGGAAGGGAGAATTGGAACTAAACAAAATCAGGAAGGGAATGAAAAAGGAGAGTCAGTGGGAGATGATGGGCTGAGAGAAGAGGGGAAAAGTTTAAAGAAAAGGGAGGAAGAGAATAGCAGGCTAGAGAAGAAATGGCAAGAAAAGGCAGTGCAGGAAGGCTGAAGAATATATCTCTGTGAATATATCAGTACCTGTTATCAACAAAGCAGGAACATAAGTCAAATAAGAGGAAAAACACACTCCAAAAAGAAAGCAAAAAAGAGCAAAAGAAGAAATAAAGGATTATAGAGGGAAAGAAAAAGTCATAGAAAGCATCTCGTTTCAGAGCTGAGAAAGAAAAGTAAGATTAGCAAAGAGTAAGGCAAAGGTGAATGAGTAAAGATGGCAGGAGTGCAAGGAAGGGAGCTTCATCTCTGATATTCTTTGTATCCATATTTTTCTCTGTTTTCTCTGTAAACATTTGAACTTGTGTCTCTCTTTAAACACTGCTATAATACAGCCCTGCTGGAGCTCTGAAAAGATGTAAATAAAACCAGAATGTTTGGGAAATCATTTTAAAGCTTATGTCAAAATAAGAAAAATAGCAAAGAGACAAATAAAATGCTAAAATTGAAATTTTTATAAAGAATATACGCAAATTTGATGCTAGTAACACGTCACAAAAAGGTTGGAACGTGGGCATCAGAGAAGTGTGATTTTTATTGGACTGTTTGCCCACACAGTTATTAACAAAGTAAAAAGCATTGTGCGTTTGTTTGTGGAGATTTCAACATCAGTAGTTAAAATCATTAACTTTTCAAAGATTCTGGAGAAATCGCTGCACCAGGGACAAGGTTGGAAAACAATGAATGTGACCCTTTGGGCTGCTTTACTAAATGTCTGCACTGATAACAGACATCTAATAGAAATCAGTGCAAAGGCTCAGGGACACGTCTGAAAGCTGTTAACAGCTGCAGATAAAAGTTAAAGCCTGACAATAAAAAAAAAACAAACTATACAACAATCGAGCATAACATTATGGCCACAGGTGGTTAACACTGATCATCTCTTCATCATGGCGTGGGATATATTAGGGGGCAAGTGAACTTTTTGTCCTCAGTGTTGATGTGTTAGAAGCAGGAAAAATGGGGAAGTGTAAGGATTTGAGCGAGTTTGACAAGCACCACGTTGTGATGGTTAGATGAGACTGAGTCAGAGCAGCTTCAAGACTGCAGCTTTTGTGTGGTGTTCCTGGTATGCAGTGGGTCAGTATCTATAAAAGTGGTCCAAGGAAGGAACAGCGGTGAACCCGTGACACATTAACTTTTACATCACGTGGATGGCCGGGTGCCTGTGCATCGCTTAGCTGGGAACACCTGGCACCAGGATGCACTATGGGAAGAAGGCAAGCTGGTGGAGGCAGTGTGATGCTTTGGGCAATGTTCTGCTAGGAACCTTGGTTCCTGCCATCCATGTGGATGTTACTTTGATACGTACCACCTATCTAAGCACTGTTGCAGACCATATACACCCTTTCATGGAAACGGTATTCCCTGATCACTGTGGCCTCTTTCAGCAGGATAATGCACCCAGGAATGGTCTGAGTGAGCTTGAGGTGTTAATTTGGTCTCCAAATTCCCATCTGTGGGATGTGGTGGACAAACAAGTCCGATCCTTGGAGGCCCCACCTCACAACTTACAGGACTTAAAGGATCTGTTGCTAACATCTTGGTGCAGAAACCACAGCACACCTTCAGGGTCAGGTTTGGAAACTTTATGGTATGTCAGTGTCTCCTTCATGTATCCACTCTATTATATGACTCATTTTTATGTCCCTGTTATGTATTGACCAATGGGGGAATCATGCTGTTATTTAAGTAGAAGTCTAAACCCGTGGGGCGCCCGGTGTGCGGTATATAAACAGCACCTCACAGGAAGTTGTGGTTTCAGAATTTGCCCGGCAATGTCCTCCAAGCCTGCAACACTACATTTAGCCTACAAACTTCGACATCACATCATTCAATGTGCTGCTTCTCCCTGTTTTTCTTGTGCGTGGGTACATAATCCAAATTCAAAGTAAGTCTGCTTCTTCACACAGGGACAAATTATTTTTGCTCAAAGTGGCTGCCCATAATTGAATTCCTAGGGATTATAACATAAATCACATTTCACTGCTGAAAAAAGCAGCTGCATGTGTGCTAAAGGTTTGGACATTCGAAACAAAATCAAAACTTTTTTTTTCTAATCACAGTACTATTTTGTTCACTCAAAAAAAAGTCTCCTCATTATATGCCAGTTGTGCCTTTGTTTTCCCATGGCAGCAGTCTCCAAATTTTAATCATTTTGGAGAGAATGCAGATTTGTGGGAAAAGGTGTAAAAGCTGTTTATTGCAAGGTGTAATTTTTTAATCTCCATTTCATATACCCTCCTCCTTACATTTCCCACTCTTTCCAGCTCTGTATGCAGCTCTGCGATATGCTTCTTGCCATCAGCTTTCTGATGAGATTAGGCACCAATTTCTGGTGAGGATGGAATCTTTGCAGATGACAACTCTCCTGAGCGTAGGTTACTCTTCACATCCCGAAAGCCTGCTATATGAGTTTGTGCATACACACACAGCTAAGATGGCAGGCAGTGACACCAGATCAGAAAATTCAGCAATGCTTTTTTTCTCCGAGTTAAATTACAGGCTGGTGTAACTCAGTAGCAGTGATATGTAAATCAAATAATAATAATAATAATAATACATGAATAATTTTTAAAAGGACTGTAACAGTAGCAGATTATAAAAGCAAGGCTGGAATCGCTGAAAACCGGAAGTTTAGACTGATCCTGCCGTCTTTGGCAGCATAAACATTGTTGGGTGTGATTTACAGTTGAAGCTCAACCACCTGAGCGCAGCTCTGCTCGCCAGGTTTTAATAATATGACCTGAATCATTTGAATAATTTTTTTTCTGATGTCTTCAAAAAAAATTCAGCTGTAAGGAAGAATTATGTCTGTAACCTTGAAATTGTGGAAACTGAGCACATGCACTGGAAGAGAGTGCATGGGTCTGAGAGAGTGCGTGTGTGTGTGTGTGTGTGTGTGTGTGTGTGTGTGTGTGTGTGTGTGAAGCCTTTTTGATTCCATCATTAAATATTAAATATGACTGTTAATATTTGATGGTGAGGCCTACCCCTTGATTTTTTTTGGATGAGCTCACAGATGAAATTCACTTTTTCCTACATTTCCTTCACATCTTCTTCTTCTTGTTTTCTTACAATTAATATTCTTCTTCTTTATTATCAGCTCAATGGATCTTGCTTTTTTTCATGTTTTCCCTTTTCCTAATGAATTTTGTAATCCACTGGATTTTATCTGGCAACCCCACATAAGGCATCATAAGGTGAAAGGCAGGGTGCACCCCCCCCGGCAGGTCAGCAGTCTGTTACGGGACACAGAGACACAACTGTCACCTCCACACAGAAAACAAGCGCTGCATCGAAAGGGACAAATGATCTGTGTTT